>NC_090725.1:157626026-157756026 GCF_036898095.1 Palaemon carinicauda | reverse complement strand
GGTGAGAAACACAACATACTTTTGAGAAGTCTTCAGCCCTCTCTTGGTCTGCCACCCACAATCACTGTCGTCGGCAGTACAGCCGGCGGCAGGCCTTTTGTGATAGGATGGAAGCTAGAATCAGAAAGATTCTTACCCCTTCCATTAGAACTCTCATTCTGGCAAGGAGATAGTAGGCAGCATGATAGTCCTCCTACACTTCCAATTGTTGTGCTAAAACCATAATAATAGGAAACTCTCCTTCCCTAATGCTTTCTCTCTCTCTATCAGTTAGTGCTGCAAGGTACTAACCTAACCCCGGTAGTACACCGGCTGAACTACAGTATACAAAAAATACAGTACTCTGTATTTTCTTTTGCAGTCTATTGTTGGGACCACAATATAATGTTGAGGTTGAAGTATTTCCTCAACAAGTAGATGAATCCTTTGATCATCGGGACCCTAATAAATCCCCGATCAGTATTAATATACTACAGGTGGATAAGTTAGTATAATCACTTACTAACCCTAACTCTAAGTACTAGAGTTTCTTCCACCCTGTATTCTCCCTAACAGGGAATCTAAAATATTATTACTGATGGAGATCTCAGCAATTGGCTGGGAGAGGAAACACAGATATGGGTCTTTCCTATTTCCTTTCCTGCTTACTATCCTAAACTACCATTTACAATAATGATTACAATTGCAAATAAAATGTATGCATTTATATGAATGATATAAAATCCACATACTCATTTAACCATTTTTCCTTTACAGGAGGAGCCAATGGTGAAGTGCACAGCTATATTCTGTAACCACAAAGGTAAGGACTTTTGTGGGCATAAGATGTGCAGGTCTCATGCCACCTGCTGGATCGTATCCAGATCCCTGAGGTATTGGGACCAGAAGGGTTGCTTGATCTGCTCAACGCTGCTGACCAACGGCTTTGGAGAAGCCATCCCAGTTACTGTGGAGACTAGGGACACAGCAAGGGAAACCCTTCGTAAGTGGGTAAGAGGATTCCAAAAGAACTCTCCGGGACCTTAACTACCTAATGAATCTTTAAGATGCCTTATGTTCCCTAAGGCGCTAGCAGATGCAGTAGTGCCCCAGAAACAGGTCCAGCCTCCTCTCATACAACTGAAGATCGACACGGACATTCATGAGGCACTAAAAGGCATGGACATTCACCCAGAACAGATGTCAGAAATGTCCACCGATACAGAACAGGACCTACTGCAAGAGGGCCCTGAAGAAGATGTGGTTCTACCACGCATGGAGGAAGGAGGATCCGTTTCGACGGTAACTGAGGACTCCCAGTTTGCCGTGACAGCATTTCAACCTATGCTATCAACCTCTTCAACCCCAACTCCTCAACCAACTACACAGGTCGACAAGAGCGAACCACTCTTCACGTCGATCCAGCAGATGTTGGAATTGTTCCGGAAGGAACAAGAATAGATGAAACAATCCATCCAGCAGAATAAGAAACAGATACAGGAAAGGGATCGTCTTGGAACTTCCAGGGGCTCTATTAAGCCCCTTAGAGTATAAGACCTTCCTCCTGCTCCGAAACCAACCCCTGGAGATATGCGGAGCACATGCCCATGATGAAATGGGAAACTATTCGTTTCAGAGAAGTTGGGGGCCAAACTGTTTGAAGATCTTGAGTTCTGGCCCAGCTTTTCAGCCTACCAAGACTGTTATGTGAGACTGCGGGATGAACTTGCGTCCCGAGAGGAAACGGTACCGAAGGAAGTCATTGTCTTCGAACATGACAAGGCACAAGCTATCCTTGTAAAGCCCTTGAAAGGAGCCAGATACACCAACTCCAAAGTTTCAGCACTGAGCAAGAGGCATCCCACCTTTGTTGCTCCTTCCTCCATTTCTCTCCCCTTTTCGGAGAAAGCTCTAGAATTTGTCATTAAGGCAATCGAAGAGGGCAAACCCTGTCCATCTCTAGAGGAATGTAAACCATTCTCTCTAGCAGTACCTACCTGCGAGGAGAAGTGGAAAGACGTCGATCTAACCTTCTCCGTCTCAAAATTGGATCCAGAGATAGCAGGCAAGCAGTTCAATGAGAACCTCCCGAAGTTGCCAGACTATCATCTCCTGAGGAGAGAACAGGGGACGAAAGAGAGACTAGCAGCCTCCCTTTCTCATCAGAACTGCCTGGAAATGTGCCCAGGCCTATATAACGCTCGAGAAATGTTTCTTTAACTGGCTAAGTCTCACATGGGTACCCTTGTGAAGGACTTATATGCTTTCATCAAGTCAAGAAGGACTTGTAGAGAAGACGTGTTTACCTCGGCAACAGTGAAACACGAACCCAGGAAACTGATTTCATCATAAATCTGGGGCAAGGACCTTTTCTCACAGGAAGCGGTCCGAGAAGTTATAGCCAAAGCAGCCACGGAGAATAGGAACCTTCTCCAAAAGTGGGGCATGACATCTTAGAGGAAAACTTCCTCAGACGGAGGTCCCCAACCTAAGAACAAACAGGCAAGGAGACCATGTAAACCTGTGCAATTTCCGGCTGTGACCATGGCCACGGTGCCTCAACTGGTAGCACAGCCCCAAACCCCCTTCCAGATGGTCCCTCAACAGCTGGTAGCCCAGTGACCAGCATTTAATCCTGGCTTTGAGAGGCAGTCGACCAACTTTCGTCCTTATAAAGGAAAAGGCCAAAAAAGAGGCTCCTCCGGAAACCCCGCACGGCGCAGAGGAGGACGCAGTCACGGACACAAGTCCTCAGGACCCCCCAAGCACTGAGGGGTTCCAAGTAGGAGGCAGATTATACCACTTTCAGGATCGCCCACAGCCTAATCACGAAAGGACTCGGGTGGAGATGGAACAGAATTCCACTGCGTTTTCCAGAATTCTTCCAACACTCCACCCCCTTGTTAGAAGAATATACCTCAGAACTCTTGAACAAGAAGGTAATAAGGAAAGCGAAGTCCATCAAATTCCATGGAAGGCTGTTTTGTGTTCCCAAGAAAGACTCAAGACAAACTCAGAGTCATTCTAGACTTGTCTCCACTTAACAAGTTCAGAATGCTTACCTTGCAACACATAAGGACCCTTCTACAATAAGGGGCGTACACGATCTCAATAGACCTGGCAGATGCCGATTGGCTTCTCCCAATCAGGAACCCCTTCTCCTCCTACCTAGGTTTCAAGATACAGAAGAAGAAATTCGTTTTCAGAGCAATGCCCTTCGGACTGAACACAGACCCAAGGATATTCACAAAACTAGCAGACAAAATCGTCCAACAGCTACGCTCCCAAGGAGTTCAAGTGGTAGCATATCTAGACAATTGGCTGGTGTGGGCAGCATCCAAGACTACTTGTCTGCAAGCAGCCAAAAAGGTGATCCAGTTCCAGGAACACCTGGGCTTCAAGATCAATCTCAAAAAGTCTCGCCTTTTTCCAGCTCAAAAGTTTCAATGGTTAGGAATCAAATGGAACTTAAAGTCACACTACCTCTCAATTCCATCCAAGAAGAGGCGAGAGATAGCGGGAGCTGTCAAGAGACTAATCCGTCACAAGAGGATTTCAAGACGCCAACAGGAAATAGTATTGGTCTCTCTCCAGTTTGCAGCAGTGACAGACCCGGTGCTAAAAGAACGTCTAAAGGATGCGTCAGGAGTCTGGAGAAGATACGCATCAAACTCTCGAAGAGATCAACTAAGGTTGACCCTGACCCGATTATCCACGCTATTAAGGCCGTGGTCAACAGCCAAGAGCCTAGCATAGACAGTTCCCCTGCAACAACCACAACCATCAGTCGTGAGACACACGGAAGCTTCCTTGGAAGGATAGAGAGGCCATTCTCAGGAGAGAAAAGTGCAGGGGAATTGGTCGCATCAGTTCAAAAACTTTCACATCAGCATCGTGGAGGCTATGGCAGTTTTCCTGATGTTGAAGAAACTATCCCCTCGCAGAGCAATCCACATCAGATTGGTCCTGGACAACGAAGCGATAGTAAAATGTCTAAACCGACAAGGCTCGAGATCACCTCACATCAACCATGTGATACTAGCCATCTTCTACCTGGCAAGGAAGAAGGGATGGCACTTATCAGCAGTTCACCTACAAGGGTTCCACAACGTGACGGCGGATGCTCTATCCAGGCAAAAGCTGATAGACAGAATGGTCCCTAGACACAGACTCATTCTCCTTCATCTCGGAAAACGTCCCGGAACTGCAGATCGACCTCTTCGCAACGAGCGACAACATGAAGCTACCTCGTTACGTAGCCCCTTATACGGACCCTCAAGCAGAAGCGATAGATGCAATGTCCCTCGACTGGAACAGGTGGAATTGCATTTACCTGTTTCCACCAACCAATCTCCTGCTAAGAGTCCTCGACAAGCTGAGATCCTTCAGAGGGACAGCAGCAGTAGTGGCCCCCAAATGGCCCAAAAACAACTGGTCCAGAAGTCGACTACCTACGCTTCATCCTCGAGAACCAACAGCCCACATCTCATGATTTTCTTGCCCTAGCAACGAACAAAAAGTTTGGAATCTGGAAGGATAAAGTTAACTTCATTGAAGAGTATAAGTCAAGTTCGACTAGGAGACAATATGAGTCATCTTGGAAGAAATGGATGTCTTTTGTAAAAACAAGGAATCCAAAAGAAATATCGATATATTTCTGTCTCGCTTTCTTCATACACCTACACGAATAAGGCCTGGCTTCCATCACCATTACTGCGTGTAAGCCGGCCCTAACTAGACCACTTCTGTACGCTTTTGAGGTGGACCTCACTGGTGAAATCTTCAATAAGATCACAAAAGCATGCACTAGACTCAAGCCGGCAACCCCTCCAAAGCCCATCACGTGGTCTTTGAACAAAGTCTTGCACTATGCTTCGAACCTAAACAATGACTATTGTACTCTAAAGGATCTAACACAGAAAATCCTCTTTCTGTTTGCAATAGCCTCAGGGGCTAGAGTTAGTGAAATAGTGGCCTTATCCAGAAACGAAGGCCATATTTAGTTCCTAGACACAGGAGAACTGAACCTTTTTCCTGATCCTACCTTTCTGGTCAAGAATGAGCTACCCACTAAGAGGTGGGGTCCTTGGAGAATCTGCCCACTGAAGGAAGATGTCTCTCTATACCCAGTAGAGTATCTAAAGGTCTATCTTCGAAGAACTTCAGACTTCAAGGGAGGACAGCTCTTCAGAGGCGAAACTTTAGGATCGAACCTATCCTTAAGACTACTGAGAGCGAAGCTCACCTACTTTATTCACAGAGCGGATCCTGACAGCACACCCGCAGGTCATGATCCAAGAAAAGTTGCTTCCTCGTTGAATTTCTTTCAACACATGGACTTTGAGAGACTCCGCTCATATACTGGGTGGAGATTATCCAGAGTCTTCTATAAACACTATGCGAAGCAAGTACAAGAAATAAAACACTTTGTGGTGGCGGCGGGTAGTGTCATAAAACCTGTCGGCTAGTGCTGCGATGAACAGTGGACTGTTTTTTGGGAACTAACAGTGTGTCGGGTGAATAGGTGCTCGTACCTTCTAGTGCAAATCCTTACGATGATTAAGACTGTTCTATACAGGAGCATAATCTGACCAATAACACCAGTGCCGTGTGGACGTTTGCACCAGTGTTCACGCGTACCCGAAATCTGAGCAAGTCAGACAGATTTTGGTTTCACATCTACAACGAGTGGCATTATTCCAATAATGAAAATTACATATATTCTTCCTTTACAGGTCAATATATGAACCCGGATGTGATTGTTTGCTGGATCAGATTCTTAATTTTGCAACCACATTTAATAATGTAATTGCAAAATAAATATGTATTAATTTTTACTCCTCATTTGCTTTTAAATAAAGCATGCTAGAGTTTTATTTCTATCCTTATAGATAAAATTACTTGAGCCAAGTACAGATTTCTAAGGTAACCAAAGTTAACCTCTAAAAAGTTTCCCTTTTGTTCCTACAGAAATGTAAACCTTGAATCCTTACTGTCAAAGTCGACACTTTCCCTGCAGGGGGCAGGAAGCACTAAGCCTGTTCCAGGCTTAATGGAAATGACAGTTAACTGGAATTTCATATATAGGTCTAGGAGACCAGGTAAGGAATCCATTCAAGGTAAAAGGCACACACACAAACACAAAGATATAGTATTTTCAAGTAATTTCTCTGGTATGCCTCTATCAGGACAACATGACCGAGCCCAAAAAACGGATTTTGAGCAAAGCGAAAAATCTATTTTTGGGTGAGAGTGCCATGTCATCCTGATGGAAGCATACCAGAGAAATTACTTGAAAGTACTATATCTCTGGGTTTGTGTGTGTGCCTTTTACCTTGGATGGATTTGCTGACCCCACCCGAAACTACTCTATCTGCGGCTATTCCAGCTTAAGACAAGTAAAGGGAGTGGCGGTCGGTAGTAGTACGGATAGGAGGGCCACCGGGGTACTTTTCTTTCGCCACTCTTCCCCCTTACATCAAAGCGTTAAATCTATTCGGGGTGAAGATTGCTATGTGTCGTATCTAAAAAATACGTCCCTGATCCCTAGCGATATCCTAGGTTGGATACTCGCGCCAGGAGTTAGAATCCTGGAGACCTTCGGTTTATTTCTCTGGGAGTATCACTACAGCAAATATCCCCTAGAAAGGCTACTTAGAGGAACCTTCCATCAGGACGACATGGCAATCTCACCCAAAAATAGATTTTTCGCTTTGCTCAAAATCCATTTTAATATATATATATATATATATATATATATATATATATATATACATATATATATATATATATATATATATATATATATATATATATATAGTGTAGAGCCATGTGCTTTAGAGTTTTCCCAAAGAACCTAGTGATAGATACTATCCTTTTTTTATTTCGGGGACAAAGGAGGGGCGCAGCTAGCTGACTGAGAGAGTCCGTCTCCCTGTGGTGTGAGTACGCATTCGAGAGAGCAATACTTGATAACTCTTGACGCCTTAGGCTAACCCCCCACGCTACCAGATCTTGATCCTGGAAGCTTCCGGAAGTAGCTGAGTTTCATATATATATGAACCCCATGGGTGCATAGATAGATAAGAGAATTCCACCCTAAAGTCATAGTCGTCTCCCCACCTCTCTCTCATACTCAGCCCAGTATATTGTTTTAATTTCAGTGAAATATCAAAGTTTTGCTGTGACAGGTATTTGTAAGCATAATGAGTACTTATAAAAATTCTCTTAGAGTTTTTGTAAACGGCCCTGTAAGAAGGTGATAGGTACTTGTATCGTGATCTGGTTATCTATTTTCATTAAGTATCAAACTTGAATATTGTATTCAGATTTAATTTCAAGTGAAACAAGTGATTGTATAATTTTCATAAGTATTATTTCTTTTTTCTTAGTCTAAGGTTTATTCATAGATAATAATTCAAGTCAAGTTATCATATAATTTTCAGATTGAAACATTTTTGTCTTAATCAAAGTTTTGTTCAGACTTAATATTTTGAGTGATTTATTTGTTTTATGTAAATTCTTTCAAAGTGTAATTTATATAGAATATATATTTGTAAAGTGTATTATTTCAATTATCAGTGTTTATTACAACCTCGCTCATATCCTGTAAAGAATCATAGTAAGTAATAGTTTTAAATAATTTTGTGTACTTAAGAGATCTTTGGATATTCAGTGTTTTATATATTGCTGTCTGAGAGTTATTTAACTGTCTCAGAGTTCGGGTATTAATATTTCCAAGTGTAACAGATTTAATGTAAAAGCAAACAGGTGAGTTTGGAACTAGAGAGTTTGTTTACCTTGCTAGCCGTAATATATATAATATTATATGTTTGGTTCCCAGACAGGAGCCATTATATAATATATTTTTGGTCCTAGACCACGATATATATATATATATATATATATAAAATGTGCGTGTGTATACATATATATATATATATATATATATATATATATATATATATATATATATATATATATATATATATATATATATATATATATATATACATCATACATATACCAAAGGCACTTCCCCCAATTTTGAGGGGGTAGCCGACATCAACAATGAAACAAAACAAAAAAGGGGACCTCTACTCTCTACGTTTCTCCAGCCTAACCAGGGACTCAGCCGAGTTCAGCTGGTACTGCTAGGGTGCCACAGCCCACCCTCCCACATTATCCACCACAGATGAAGCTTCATAATGCTGAATCCCCTACTGCTGCTACCTCCCTATCATCTAAAGCACCGGAGGAAGCAGCAGGGCCTACCGGAACTGCGTAACAATCGCTCGCCATTCATTCCTATTTCTAGCACGCTCTCTTGCCTCTCTCACATCTATCCTCCTATCACCCAGAGCTTTCTTCACTCCATCCATCCACCCAAACCTTGGCCTTCCTCTTGTACTTCTCCCATCAACTCTTGCATTCATCACCTTCTTTAGCAGACAGCCATTTTCCATTCTCTCAACATGGCCAAACCACCTCAACACATTCATATCCACTCTAGCCGCTAACTCATTTCTTACACCCGTTCTCACCCTCACCACTTCGTTCCTAACCCTATCTAATCGAGATACACCAGCCATACTCCTTAGACACTTCATCTCAAACACATTCAATTTCTGTCTCTCCATCACTTTCATTTCCCACAACTCCGATCCATACATCACAGTTGGTACAATCACTTTCTCATATAGAACTCTTTTTACATTCATGCCCAACCCTCTATTTTTTACTACTCCCTTAACTGCCCCCAACACTTTGCAACCTTCATTCACTCTCTGACGTACATCTGCTTCCACTCCACCATTTGCTGCAACAACATACCCCAAGTACTTAAACTGATCCACCTCCTCAAGTAACTCTCCATTCAACATGACATTCAACCTTGCACCACCTTCCCTTCTCGTACATCTCATAACCTTACTCTTACCCACATTAACTCTCAACTTCCTTCTCTCACACACCCTTCCAAATTCTGTCACTAGTCGGTCAAGCTTCTCTTCTGTGTCTACTACCAGTACAGTACCATCCGCAAACAACAACTGATTTACCTCCCATTCATGATCATTCTCGCCTACCAGTTTTAATCCTCGTCCAAGCACTCGAGCATTCACCTCTCTCACCACTCCATCAACATACAAGTTAAACAACCATGGCGACATCACACATCCCTGTCTCAGCCCCACTCTCACCGGAAACCAATCGCTCACTTCATTTCCTATTCTAAAACATGCTTTACTACCTTTGTAGAAACTTTTCACTGCTTGCAACAACCTTCCACCAACTCCATATAACCTCATCACATTCCACATTGCTTCCCTATCAACTCTATCATATGCTTTCTCCAGATCCATAAATGCAACATACACCTCCTTACCTTTTGCTAAATATTTCTCACATATCTGCCTAACTGTAAAAATCTGATTCATACAACCCCTACCTCTTCTAAAACCACCCTGTACTTCCAAGATTGCATTCTCTGTTTTATCCTTAATCCTATTAATCATTACTCTATCATACACTTTTCCAACTACACTCAACAAACTAATACCTCTTGAATTACAACTCTATATATATATATATATATATATATATATATATATATATATATATATATATATATATATATATATATATATATATATACACACACACACAAAAACTGCATAATACTTTACAATATTTACTAGTGATTTTGAGATGCAATTATTTAAAGATAAAATTATTTTTTAATAAGATCATTGCAAAAGTTTAATCTATATTAAAATCATTGTAGTTTTAAACGTAATGAAAGCGTATTCTTATTTTTATGAAATGTATATGATATAAAGCAAGATTTATTATATATATATATATATATATATATATATATATATATATATATATATGGCGACATCACACATCCCTGTCTCAGCCCCACTCTCACCGGAAACCAATCGCTCACTTCATTTCCTATTCTAAAACATGCTTTACTACCTTTGTAGAAACTTTTCACTGCTTGCAACAACCTTCCACCAACTCCATATAACCTCATCACATTCCACATTGCTTCCCTATCAACTCTATCATATGCTTTCTCCAGATCCATAAATGCAACATACACCTCCTTACCTTTTGCTAAATATTTCTCACATATCTGCCTAACTGTAAAAATCTGATTCATACAACCCCTACCTCTTCTAAAACCACCCTGTACTTCCAAGATTGCATTCTCTGTTTTATCCTTAATCCTATTAATCATTACTCTATCATACACTTTTCCAACTACACTCAACAAACTAATACCTCTTGAATTACAACTCTATATATATATATATATATATATATATATATATATATATATATATATATATATATATATATATATATATATATATATACACACACACACAAAAACTGCATAATACTTTACAATATTTACTAGTGATTTTGAGATGCAATTATTTAAAGATAAAATTATTTTTTAATAAGATCATTGCAAAAGTTTAATCTATATTAAAATCATTGTAGTTTTAAACGTAATGAAAGCGTATTCTTATTTTTATGAAATGTATATGATATAAAGCAAGATTTATTATATATATATATATATATATATATATATATATATATATATATATATATATATATATATATATATATATATATATATATATATATATATATATATATATATATATATACATATATATATATATATTAATCATATGGAATTATTTAATGCTTTAAATAAGCACAATGTTGGTAGATTTTTTTTTTTTGCAAATTAATATTTTCAAACATGCATTATGTCTTCATTATACTCACATTTACTTTTCTTTCAGAATCCAATAATTTTAATGAAATAAAGTGATATTGTGTGATCTTCTTCATCAAAATGCCTCATTGGTGTAATTGCTATAGGTGCTCTGGAAACTATCCCAATAACCCATACACAAAAGTAGTTTCCTTTCCAAAGGATCCCAGTGAACAAGAACGATGGATTTTGACCATGCCTAGTGAACCAAACTGCTTGAGGTCTCTAGAGCAAATATACATATGTGCATCTCACTTTGACTGCAAATGGGCTTTTATGTAAAGGTGACTCACGACTTACACAACCTCCATCAGTATTCCCAAATATACTCAAGTCCTTTCTTAAACAAGGCAAACTGAATCCTCAACCAACCTCTTCCTCCACCTGTGATGATAGAGAGGCGAATGCACGCAAGAATCCAGAATGTCTGGGTAAAATTTAAGATTTTGAAACCTTTTACACAGTAATAAGACTCAAATACCCTTCATTTTTGTTCTATAGAGAAAATGAAAACTTATACATTTCTAAAACAGATATAATAGGTCAAAATGTTAAATTATTTATTCATTTTAAATATGATGAACCATCTTTTGGTTATGTTTTCCTTGAGGCTATTGAAAAAATAGCGTAAATGTATGAAAAAACTACATTATTTCCTTTGCAAAAGAATAGTCTTATTTCTTAGTGGTCCCAAGTTCAATCACTAATTACTCTAGCTAGTAAACATGACTTTGAAAGCTGTGACTATATGCAACATATTATTGACTTAAAGAATTTGATGACAGATTGTCATGATTCACCTCATTTTATATTTCTCATATATCAAAAGCCTTAATTGAGATGCTTTGACACCAAGTACTTATAAAATGATTCGTTACTCAGGATCAATTATTCTGCCATGTATAAGAATACTGAATATTAGTTTGAATACAAAATAAAATTATAATAAAATCATATATTTATTTTTCAGACTATATATGAACATTTTTTATGTTTATGAATTTTTTTTTGAAGAATCATAAACAAGATAATTTTAATGATCAGATGTACATTTAGCCATTTACATAAAGGTAAAAAATCATTAATTGATATTTTTGAAAAATTACCTAAAAAATAAAAGCATCTGGGTAGTAAAATTGGTTCACTACAAAGTATATCAACTGAGCAATTGAGTGTATAGATAAAAATTGCCAAATTCCCTCCCCTCTCCCCCTTTGGGGATAAAAATTGAAAAAAGGTTATTTTAGAAAAAAATAGAATTTATATAGTTCTTAAAAGGGTTAAATCAATATCTAAGCAGGTTAATAACCACATAAATGGCTTTTGAGGTCAAAATATATAGAAATACATGTGCCACTTACAATTGCAGCATGTATATTGGCTGAAATCTGGTATGACTCAACTTTAGGTCGTGACTCAAGTTGCAAATGCCGAGCATGGTAGTTACAACTCCTTCCATTTAAGGTCTCCATGGAATATACAGTAAGTACAGTAATACACCTTTTTATGTTGGTTTAGCATATGTCAGTTTGGACTTTATGCTAGACATTCATAAGTATAAAATAAAAAGAGAAATTTGAATTTTGGGTTGTTTGTAAGGAAACCTATTATGATACTGAGTTTCATAGTGGCAATGATGATGATATATTCAATTTAGATAGTATACAAGGACAATTAAGTGTAAGTTTAAGTCGTGCTGATAGTATTGTATCAGGCAGCCCCACACCAGGTAACAATAATGTTAAAAAGTCTACCAGAGTAAGAAACACAACAAAGTTATTTGAAGGATTAATTGAAGTAATGCAATACAGTATCCTATGTATGTCTGTTATATGTAAAAAAAAAAAAAAAATTCAGGAACTATTAAAAAAAAAAGCTTCTTTATAGTTTCTTATTACATGTAAAATGTTCAGTGGCTTGATATATGAGATCTATTTTGATTTTGATAAATGTTATATGCATAAATATTCTTGTAATAGAATGTCTTATGAACAACCTTATTTGATTTAATTTAGTTTTATGTGATAGAAATATGTAGATATAGTCATGGATTTCCAATACAAAGTGTATTGTTTTTGTTTTATAATTCATTTCAATGAATGTTTCAGTTTTCGAGTTGCTAAATGTTATATGGACATGCTGGGTAAAATACAATGTTTAGGGATGTAGAGTCTGTGTTGTACATGTCTAAGTTCCGTTTTCTTTATAACACTTGTGTTCCTCAGTAACGTTAACATTTGTTGACCTTTTGTGCATGGCAGGAATGTAAGAGAGTTACTGTAGTTGTTGTTGGACGAGAGCGGCCAGAGGGTAATAATAATGTGCAATCAATATCGAGTTTTGATGCAGAATCCTGATGTAGCTGGTAAGTGTACCAACCGTGTGTCACACGGTCGTACATAATTCATTTTGTATATATATTATGCTTGTATCTTCGCTCTTCCCTCGCACTAAAAAGAACCAGAATAAACATGTCTGCGTTTCTCCTGTAACATTGTCTGTTTCTCGAACATGTAATTTCCTGTTGCCTTGAGGTTTTGTATATAAAGGAGTGTGTTCTATAATAAATTACTCAGTTGCTTTCATACTGCCTTTGAGTTCACAACCTTCTCTCAGCCCGTCACATTGGTGACCCCGGAAGTCGACTTGCTCCCACACCCCCCGCCCCTCCATTGTTGGTACTATGGCAGACTCTACAGAAGTTGGCGCTGCGGCTGCTCCATTGAAACTTTCATCGTTCGCCAGCGGAGAGGCGTTTGCTTGGTTTCAGCGCGCAGAAGTCCAGTTTCGCATCAAGGGCGTGACTCGCTCAACCACCAAAGCAGATTATGTTCTCGCGGCGATACCCGAGGACACCTTCATGGAAATATCCGACTGGGTTTGTGAACAAGGAGACACCCCAATAGCGTATGACGCCCTCAAAACATACCTTCTGCAGCAGTACTCGCCGTCGCCAACCGCCCGTATAGCAAAGCTTTTTCAGCTCTCACAACAACCGTTGGGGGACCAAAGGGCTTCGCTTGCCCTCAGGGAAATGACCAGTATCGCTCGCCTTCAACCTGCTGGAAATGGCTCTCCTCGTGAGGTGAACCTACTTCGTGCCCTTTAGATACGCCGTTTACCCGGACCTATACGCGCTGCTATACCCGATGTCGATAGTTTACCCATAAAGGACTTGATGACCAAAGCCGACGCCCTTATGGATAGCCACTTCCCGACCTCCATCAACGCCTCCACCCCTGACGAAGAGGATGCCTATTCAACGTCAACCGAAGCTGACATGAATGCTATAGGACATACACGCCTACCCCGTGACATGCCGAAGCAGCGACAAAACCGCCTACCACCCACCAATCGCTCGCGCCCAAACAAACGACTTCTACAGCCACTCACTACCTCCTATCCACCGCAGTTTTGCTACTACCACTTCAGATTCGGGGCAACCACGAAGAAATGTGCCGAGGATTTCAGTGGCCAAAAACGTGTAAGTAGGCCATCGCTCGTGGCGGTGGCCTCCCATGTTTCTAATCTTTTCTTTTTACATGATGCAGGAACGGGCGTGCGATTTTTGGTAGACACGGGTGCTTGTCGTTCTCTTTTGCCAAGGAAACTCTTCAAGACACGATGTAGTCTGTCTCCATCTGCCGACGTTCGCTTGGTAGCTGCCAACGGATCTGCGACACCCACCTACGGTTACGAGAACCTCACATTATCATTCGGGAACGGTAAATTCAATTGGAAGTTTCTCGTTGCTGACGTCACATTGCCAATCCTCGGTGCAGATTTCCTCTCTCATTTCCACCTTCTGGTCGATGTCGCCCACCGACGATTGGTCAACGCAGACTCGTACTTGTCGACGCCTCTTCAACCCACCCCCTCTAACCTCGCTCTCCACATTAGCGCACCCACGGATGCCTACGCCCACCTCCTCACATCGTACCCGGAAGTTTTCCGTCCAGAACTTCGCCAAACGCCCACGGTTTCTGCCAAGCACGGTATTTATCACCATATCAAGACGACGGGACCCCCAGTCTTCGCAAAATTCAGACGTCTGGCACCGGAACGATTGGCAGCTGTCAAACAGACGTTCGCCGAAATGGAGGAAATGGGCCTTTGCCAAAAGGCCTCCAGCCCATGGTCGTCACCCTTACACATCGTTCTGAAAAAAGACGGCTCCCTCCGTCCGTGCGGGGATTACAGGCGCCTGAACATGCAAACAGAACCGGATCACTACTCCCTCCCAAACATCACCGACGTGACCTCCTACCTGCACAAAGCGAAGCTTTTCTCTACGCTCGACCTTCTGAAGGGGTATTATCAGGTGCCTATGAACCCAGATGACATCCCCAAGACTGCCATCACCACTCCGTTTGGTACATACACCTTCAATTACTCCTGTTTTGGCCTTTCATAAGTCCTACAATGAATGTGGATATCATAAGATTCAGGTCATAAAATTTTGTGCCAAGCATAACAATTTCCATTTGTTTTCCATCTATTGAATCCCAATTTGTTTGATTCTATTTGTTATTGTCTTCTTCCCATTACTGTATGTTTAAGATACAAGATGATAGAAAGGCATATTTAGTTTTATTGGCTATTTCAATGCTCATCATTGGGAGTGGTGAAATTCTGTTTCTCCTACTGATTACCATGGCTTAAGAATTTTGGATTTTGCTTCTGACTCGATCTACAAGCAAATCACAAGCAACGCTACTCGAAGTTGGTTTTCCAGTTAGGACGTCTGATCATGCCGTGGTTTCGTTTAGTAATTAAGACTGAGCAGCTTGCCCCTGATGTGCCATACTCATATAAGATATATATAAAATCTCCAACAGACTAGAATAGAACTTTGAGTAACCTTTTGCATTTGAATTGGTTACAATTGTATAAAAGTGTTGAATCTATTTTTCTCTTGAATATGAACCTGGCCAACATAATTGATAAGCATATCCCTTCTCGTTTACTAAAATACTAAGTGAAAGACAAATCTTCATTCGATTTTTATTGCAGATGCACATAATTGGAGAAACAGGAGGCCTATCATCTTTAGAAGGGGTATGAATCAGATTTGACTTGGAATAACTACAGTATATTCAGCTATGAACTGTTGCACAGAGTGTTTATGGTTCAACGGAAAAGGAGTACAATTTGGCCATAAAAGAAACCCTGTCTGGTACAGCCCAGAAACATAAGAGGTTGAATACCCTTAAATCTGCACTCTTTGATGCAGACTTGACAGTTCCTCCACTCAAACTAGTTGGCTCTGTCACTCACAGGTAAGAGGAAAATGCAACCCTTTTGGTTGATGTGTTTGACAGTAAGCAGAGTACAGTAATGAGAAACTCAAATCTTCATCATTACCATTTTCTTGTGGCTAAACTAACTAGTTTAGCTTTAACAGCCCAATGAAATTAAAACACTCCTAATTGACCTAAATGCTTATGGAGGTGTAGACCCAAATGGTATTTTTCCTTTTTTTTTAATAAAGTGCTGATTTCTTACCTTTAAGTTGTCAGTTATTTTTGGCTCTTTAGCCAGAAGGGGTTCTTCTTATACCTGTTAGAGAAAAGGGATTTTGACGAAGGAAAAATCTATTTCTGGGGAGAGACCTGTGACGCCCGGTGAAAAGTCCTTCTTTTCTAATATAAATCTTCCAAATATACTAGAGAAAGATAAAAGCATGGAATGCAGAGGTTACAACCCTCGCGCGAGCACCTTGTTGGTGTCGTATATCTAACAAGGGCGTGTGTAAACCACTATTCACAGGCTGTCTTCCATTTAGATAATCCCTTCATCAAAGGAGAGGGCCGTGACAGGCCCTAGAGAATACAGTTGGGCTACCCTACCAACACCTACTACTCGCGCTCTCCAGGTCATCCTTCTGCAAGAACATATGGCTTGGCAAGGAAAGGGTGGGTCCGTACAAAAATAACCGGGAAGGGTTTCACCGGGCGTCACAGGTCTCTCCCCAGAAATAGATTTTTCCTTCGTCAAAATCCCTTTTCTGGGTCGATCTGTGACGGCCGGTGAAAATGTACCAGAGAATGCCTTCTAAGCCCAACAAAGTAATAACATAATGCGGAGAATACAATCACCATGTTCGACAATAATATAATATAATAATGTAAAAAACGTCCAATTACCAACTAGCCAAATGACATAGGGAGCGTAAGGCTAAATAACTAAGACGACAAGGAATCAACTGAGTGTCAAATCGCAAAAGGCATCAAACCTTACATGTCTAAGCATATCTAAACCTTAAAGGAACGGTAACTACAATAACAGTTAAACCATAGGAATTAAACATGGCAAATATCATAGGGCTAACGAACTACCCAGGAGAGCGACGACGTGGTGTGAGTGGCGGGTAGGAGGGAGAAGAGAAGAGATGGAAGAAAGGAAGAAGCAGAGATTAATGGAGAGGGAATAGGCTCCCCGCTGCCATCGTCGGGAATTAAGGGCCTGTAAAATCTTTAGATAGTGGCGTAAGTCAACCATAGGGGATTTCCAACCCGTATATTTTTGTTTAAAAATCATCAAAGTCCCTGTTCTGGAAGTAATTGATGTAGGTATCTACTGTCCGTATATCATGAGCCTGGGGAAATGATTCCGGATTAGTATGTTTAAAGAAGTAGAGGATTTGTTGCCTGATGCCTTGAATGGAAATAGTAACTCCTTGTCCCCCGATAACCAAGGGGCCAGACGAGCGGGTGGCAGTTCTAGCTAAAAAGGGCCTTGAGAGTAGTGACTGAACACAGAGAAAAGATCCTGGGGAAGAAGAATAATCTTCCGAGGGGAGCACCTATTTTGCGGATCCACCAGAGTTTCTCAAGACCCAATTGCTGTGCCCTCAACCTCTCAAGAGGTAGTCTCTGTTCCGGCACCTGTTCCCCCCCAGGCGGGATCATTTAACATGGAGGAATTTTCTGACAAACTGTTTGTTCCTTTTGAGTCGATACTATCGTCTCATACGAAGCAATCACACGAGAGGATAGCTTCTGTGGAGAGCCTAGTCCAAGGCCTCATGAGTTCGGGGCTACCACCTCCTTAACAGCAGTACCCCATTCCCGACGCCTCCAAGCTTCCTCCTTTCAATAAGAATAACCCTTGGAGGTTAGCATTGCATGCCCCCTATTCGGAGGGTATGCTGTCAATCGAGGGTTTCGGTACACGGCCTCTTACTGACTACGAATTCTATCCGCCGGGTCTTGAATTCCCCTTCCCCGGCTACGCTCGCCTCACAGAAGAAGCTCTGATCCGTTTAGATAAGGTTCCAAAGGAAACTGTCATTTTTCCTAAAGAACAGGCACAGTCTGTCTTGGTTCGCCTGTTCCATGAGAGGCAATGTTTGAACACCATGATTACGGCCCACAAGAGTTCGTACACTATGTTTGTGGCTGACGACCAAACCCCTACACCATGTGCGACCAAGATTCTGGAGTCGGTCTTCCAGGCTATCAAAGATGAGAAGCCTTTACCACAACTCAGGGAGACCGACTTGACCTCCCTCCTCTTTCCGGGGGACAATGAATGTTGGCGGAATGCCCCAGCTACCTTTTCAGTAGGTAAGTTGAGGCCGGACTGTGCCTTGACGCAGTTCAGCGAACGGCTTCCCAAACTCCCGGAGTCTCTACTTAAATTAGAATTTGATTCTAGGTGCAGATTCGGCTGATCTCTCAATTCGGTCACCCTTTCCGAGTTGGCCGTTGCCACTTACAACGAGGAGGACCTCCTTAAGGCCCTCACTAAGTCGTTACTGCAAAACTTCATGGCTGACGCCTATGATTTTGCAAGCGCCAGGACCCGTTGTCGACGACACGTCCTCTCTGAAGCCACCATTAGGCACGAGCCTAATAAGCTCATCAAAGCTCCGGTCTGGGGCCCGGATCTTTTCCCGGAGGATTTGGTTAACTCGGTCCTTAGCGAGGCAGCTAAGGCCAACCAAAGCCTCAAAGTTAGGTGGGGCCTCATCCCAAAGAGGAGATATGAACCGACTGGTACCCTAATCCGAGGTAGGAAGAGACTGAGGCCTTTCCACTCTTCCCAATTCAGGGTTCAAACGGCTCCCCAAGGCCCCCAGCCTTCTACATCAAAGGGCCAGCAGCAAGAGCCATACGTCCTGGTCCCTCAGTCTCAAATCGCCTCCACGTCCTTCTCCCCCGCCTTTAACCCCATTTATGAGGCTCAGACCTCCTTCCGTGGCTACCAGCGTCACAGGGGTGCCAGGGGTGCCTTTCGCGCCCGAGGTAGCGGAAGGGGTTACCAACGGGGAAAGTCTTCCCGTGGAAGCAGAGGAGGCAAATCATCCTCCACCCAATGAGACAACGCAGGTAGGAGGGAGACTGTACCTTTTTCGAGACCGTTGGAAGTTCAGCGATTGGGCTTCCAGCATTATCTCCAAAGGACTAGGGTGGAGCTGGATACAGGGACCTCCTCCACCGAACAGCTTTTACCAATTGCCAACAGAAGAACTATGTTCCTTCACGACAGATCTGCTACAAAAGAATGCGATCCAAAGCATACGTCGCTTAAGATTTCAAGGGCGCTTGTTCAGCGTGCCAAAGAAAGGCTCAGACAAACGAAGGGTAATCCTGGACCTGTCTCGTTTAAATTCCTTCATTCGTTGCGACAAATTCCGTATGCTTACCGTCTCGCAGGTGCGGACCTTACTTCCCCGTGGGGCCGTCACCACCTCCATCGATCTTACCGATGCCTACTATCACGTTCCAATAGCAAGGCATTTTCGTCCTTTTCTGGGCTTCAAGCTAGGCAAACAAGCCTACGCATTCAAAGTGATGCCGTTCGGGCTCAACGTGGCACCCAGAATCTTCACCAAACTAGCAGAGACAGTCATTCAAGAGCTTCGCACTCAGGGAATACAGGTAGTGGCCTATCTAGACGATTGCCTAATCTGGTCAGACAATGCCCAGAATTGCCGCGTAGCAACGAACAAAGTCCTCACCTTCCTTCGTCAACTGGGATTCCAAGTCAACTTCGGAAAATCCCGCCTGGTCCCGGAGACCAAGTTTCAATGGCTGGGTCTACAATGGGACCTATGCTCCCATACGCTGTGCCTCCCCAAAGCCAAAAGGAAAGAGATTGCGAGGAAGACGAGGCAATTTCTCAGGGAGAAGTTGACCTCCAGAAGGAACCAAGAGAGGATCCTAGGTTCCTTGCAGTTCGCCTCCGTGACAGACATCGTCCTACGGTCTAAACTCAAGGACATAAACAGAGTGTGGAGATCCAGAGCAACCGCAAAACGCCGCGACAGACGTGCCCGCCTTCCCCCACTCCTGAAGAAAAGTCTACAGCCTTGGACGAAGGTCAAGAATCTCTCCAAGTCGGTTCCCTTACAAGACGCCTCCTTAACAGGGTGGGAAGGTTACTCCGAACACAAGAAAGTCCAAGGGTTATGGTCATCAGTCTTCCGACACATGCACATCAACGTCCTCGAGGCCATGGCAGTCTTCCTCACTTTAAAACGTCTCAATCCAGCCAGGAATCTCCATATCAGACTGGTTCTCGACAGTGCAGTCATAGTTCACTGCCTTAACAGAGGAGGCTCCAGATCAGCCCAAATAAACCACGCCATGTTGAAGATTTTCTCCATGGAGGCAATGCACAAGTGGCACCTGTCAGCAGTCCATCTAGCAGGAGTCCGGAATGTGGTAGCAGACTCCCTTTCCCGGACGACTCCGCTAGAGTCGGAATGGTCACTAGACCATCGATCCTTCCAGTGGATACTATCTCAAGTCCTGGGTCTCCAGGTGGATCTGTTTGCGACGGAATTCAATCGCAAACTAGATTGTTACGTAGCCCCCAACCTGGACCCTCAGGCTTATGCCACGGACTCTATGATTCTAGATTGGAAAACCTGGAAGACGATTTATCTGTTTCCTGCGGTGAATCTCCTGCTGAAAGTTCTGCACAAACTCAGATCCTTCAAAGGTCGAGTGGCTCTCGTAGCCCCCAACTGGCCCAAGAGCAATTGGTTCCCCTTGTTGCTAGAGCTAGGTCTCAGCCCCCGGCGGATTCCCAATCCGGTGCTCACACAGACAGTACAAACTCGCAATGTGTTCGCTTCCTCAAGGATTCTGAATGCCCTAACTTTATGGACTTCATGAAGTTCCCAGCCCAACGAGGTGCGAGCATCGATCCTTCGAATACTATTTTCCTGGAATCCGACAAAAGGGAATCTACTCTCCGACAATATGACTCAGCTGTCAAGAAATTAGCTAAGTTCTTGAGAGATTCCCAGGTTGAGAAAGTGACAATGAACCTAACTGTGACATTCTTCCGGACCCTCTTCGAATCAGGCCCGGCAGCCAGTACCATTACTACAATTAAGTCAGCCTTGAAAAAGATCTTCCATATTGGTTTTGGCATTGATTTAACGGATTCATATTTCTCATCCATTCCGAAAGCTTGTGCCAGGCTAAAACCTTCCACTCGCCCTAGCGCAGTTTCCCGGTTTTTAAACGATGTTCTTAAGCTGGCCTCTGACACTCCAAATGAATCCTGTAACTATATGGCATTATTAAGAAAGTCACTTTTCCTTTTGAGCCTCGCCTCTGGCTCCAGAATCTCAGAATTGTCAGCTTTATCTAGAGACCCAGGTCACATAGAGTTTCTCCCTTCAGGTGAGGTCCTTCTCTCCCCTAACAAAGTGTTCCTGGCTAAAAATGAGGATCCCCAGAACAGGTGGTCCTCCTGGAAGATTGTTCCACTTCCTAGGGATCCATCCCTGTGCCCAGTTACCACCCTGAAATCCTACTTAAGTAGAACTTCCACTACAACCACAGGGCCCTTATTTATTAGAGAGCACGGAGGAACTATTACCCTTAAGGGAATCAGGCAACAAATTCTTTACTTTATTAAACAAGTTAATCCTGAATCATTCCCACATGTCCATGAT
This sequence comes from Palaemon carinicauda, assembly GCF_036898095.1. Classification (NCBI taxonomy): domain Eukaryota; kingdom Metazoa; phylum Arthropoda; class Malacostraca; order Decapoda; family Palaemonidae; genus Palaemon; species Palaemon carinicauda. Next base: position 157,734,325 of record NC_090725.1, on the reverse strand, counting down.
ATTCGAGCTGTGGCTACCTCAATTAATTTTTTCCACCATATGAAATTTGATGAGCTCTCAAAATATACGGGTTGGAAGTCCCCTAAAGTTTTCAAACGCCACTACCTAAAACCTTTAGAAGCTCTTAGATTTGCCACAGTAGCTGCGGGGAATGTGGTTCCTCCCGAGGGTACTGAGTTCTAATCACAACGTCTTGCTCTGTCCTCTTTCCCTTGCCTGGCTTACCTGTTGTTCCTACCTGTTTTATTTACCATGATGTATTATTTATTATTCAATTGATCGATTTCACGAATTATTTTGATCTCACTTGTTTTTGGGAATCCCCGAGCTGATGTCCCTTTGTTATGTTAAGTATTTATATCTATGATTGTATGCTTTACTGCATTTTGCTTACCAAGCTGTATTAACATTATTCATACCTGTTGACTTTCCCTTCGGGTTTCATTTTGTTTATGTATCATGTCTAATTGTCTCTGTCTTTTACGTGTTGATCTGTTTACGGGTTTCCATGTCCCTCTTTTTTTTATATTAAAATTCATCAGCTATATTAATTTTGTGTTATCCCCTCCAGGTAATTAGCCTTATTGGGTCCCCATTCTCTGGTACGATTTCACTGGGCAACACAGGTCGGAGCCCAGAAAAGTGAACCCGCCCGTCCCTCCCTAATTGGGCCCCAATCTGGGGTGCTATAAGGAGTGACGTCACTGGCGTGGGTTGGTTAGTAGTAGTACGAGGTTGAACGGCGCCTCGCTGTTTGGGGATTTTGACAGGAGACATCTAAATGGTGCGAGGCCTTTGGTTGTGATTTATCGCGCCCCAGTATTATATCGACACCTTATACAGGTGAGCGAGCTGGGTTCAACCTGGCATTCCCATGCAATTTTTTCTCTGGTAATATATAGCAGTTATATACCTTAGAAATGGTGCTATAGGAGCATTTTACTGGGCGACACGGGTCTCTCGCCCAGAAATAGATTTTTCCTTCGTCAAAATCCCTTTTATATTAAAATGTAATAATTATTAAAATTTACAATAACAGAAGAAATACTGCATTTTCTTGTAAGGAACAATGTTTTTGGTTTATTGAGTTACTTTTAGTAATTGCCTTGTAACTATGAAAGTAATAGGAATTTTGACAAAATATTTCGTATACGCATTCTCCATTGCCAAACAAAGCTCAGTGAATTTTTTTCAGGATTTTGTGTTTTTTTTCCTATACCCCCATATATTGGCATAACAGCCGGGCCCCTAAAAGTTGACTGCATGATGGTTAAAGAAGTAATGGTTAGTCTTCCTTCATTTCTCCATCGTTACTTCTACATCTCTCTGAAGAAAAAGGGTTATAGCTTCCAGCCCTGGGGTACTTCTCAAAACCAATGCTTTCTCTTGTCCAATTTTCCTAGCGAAGAAGGAAACGTACTTCGTCAAAGTTCCAGATTTTATAAATTCTGTGTAGTGGCGAAGTAGGTGACTGCATCATACCACTGACTGATATAGGAAGCCACCTGGAGGGTGGCCAAGGAAGAGGACTCAATGGCAGCAGTGTCAAGATTTGAGAAGAGAATATTCCTCTTCCTGGAATGAACCCTCTGTAAAGAGAGAGTGGGATGCAGGATCTTACTTTATCGGCTAGACCACAGAAAATTCTCAAGCCTGGCGATTTAAGAATTCCCTCTCTCCAAGGCTCCACACAAGCAAGTTACAACCATGGAAACTTAAGGGAGATTTTAAATCCTTGAGCAGCAATGGTAACCAATGGCCCCCTTTCACAGAATCCAAGTTAGCTTCTCCAAGTTCATTGCACTCACGAATGAGACCAAGAACGCTGATGAGCGATAATCGTTTTAAGGATTTTCTGCCTCTACCAGACAAGAGTCGAGAGCCGTTGGCACACTGAACCAAGGTATTCTCTTGTGGGCACGACAAGCCCCTCAGAAGACTGTTGCGCCTTCCAGAGTATGCACAGTCCAGACTGAGAACAGAACTGGGAGTGTAGCCTGTAGAGAATGAAGGGGGGGGGGGGGGCTATCAACGATCAGATTTCCATACAGAAGCAAAACTGCCTTCGGCTCTTGCACCCCCAGAAGGGTAATGAAGTCCCTCATGCTATAGCTTCTGAAAAGTGTAATGGAGAAAACTATATCGAGCGTTGAGTGAGTACTGGACACTCGATGGTGTAGAACCTTGTTGCTGATTAGGCTCATGCAGTGGGGCATCTCGATACTCATATGAGCGCTAAGAGTAATCCTGGTTGTTCACTTAGTCTTATTCCCGACTGCTCCAGGATTTCACGACATGTGGACTGGCCAGGCAGGAAAGAATAGATGAGAGTTAATCTGCAGGGTCATTTGAAGAACAATCATGTGGTGACTGATCATGAAGAGATCCATTGTGAGATCGAGGATTGAATTCTCAATTATGCTCACGTGAGGGAAGGTCTCAAAGGTCTTGTCGCTCATAAAATGATCACTGGTTACTCTCTGACCCACCATGAACCAATATCCCTACATTCAGAAACAAAATACTGTATCCAAAGAGAGAGAGAGAGAGAGAGAGAGAGAGAGAGAGAGAGAGAGAGAGAGAGAGAGAGAGAGAGAGAGAGAGGTGACACCCACCTCTAAACAGTGTGCGCATCCAGATTCGTTATGAGACCGAGCACTGATAGCACGAGCATTAGCCTCTCTGTTAAGTACCGAGACATCGTCCCAGGTTGAGTTAGTTCTTGGCGCAGCAACTCCTTTCTATCTCATACAGGAGCCTTACCTTTCCTTACCTTATTGCCTTATTCTATGTTTGGGTTCCCCCAGGTCCCTCAGTGTGAGGGACCTCGTGTATCCACCAGAGAGTTGCTAATGCATCTTCCGGTGTATTTTGCATCTGCCAGTCTTGGATGGTCTGCGATACATCTTAGGTATTTATCGAACTTATTCTTAAACACATCCACGCTCACTCCTGATATGTTTCTTAGATGAGCTGGCAGCGCATTAAATAGTCACTGCATTATCGATGCTGGTGCGTAGTGGATTAATGTCCTGTGAGCCTTTCTTAGTTTTCCTGGTATAGTTTTGGGCACTATTAATCTACGTCGGCTTGCTCTTTATGATATTTTTAGCTCCATGATGTTTTCAGTAATTCCTTCGATTTGCTTCCATGCTTGTATTATCATGTAGCATTCTCTTCTCCTTTCTAGACTGTACAATTTTAAAAATTGCAGTCTTTCACAGTAGTCAAGGTCCTTAACTTCTTCTATTCTAGCAGTAAAGGACCTTTGTACACTCTCTATTTGTGCAATATCCTTTTGGTAGTGTGGGTACCATATCCCATTGCAGTACTTGAGTGTACTACGTAGATAAGTTTTGTAAAGCATAATCATGTGTCCAGCTTTTCTTGTTTTAAAGTGTCTGAATAGCATTTCCATTTTTGCTTTACATTTAGCCACAGTGTTGCTATTTGGTTGTTGCATAACATATTCCTGTTTAACATTACACCAAGGCCTTTAATTGCTTCCTTGTTTGTGATTGTCTCGTTATTAGGTCCGCTGCATGCATATACCATTCCTTCTCTGTTTCCATAATTTATTGATTCAAATTTATCGGAGTTAAATATCATCCTATTTATCTCGACCCATTCATATATTTTGTTTAGATCTCTTTGTAATGAGTTTCTATTTTCATCACAAGTAATTTCTCTACTTATTCTTGTGTCATCGGCGAAACTTCTCACTACAGAGTCTTTAACATTACAGTCTATGTCTGAGATCATAATCACAAACAGCAGTGCAGCTAATACCGTACCCTGTGGCACGCCAGATATTACCTGAGCTTCATCTGATTTCTCGTCATTTGCAACCACTATCTGTTTTCTGTTTTGCAGGATTCCTTTTACCCATTTTCCTATCTTTCCCACAATATTATGCTTTCTCGTTTTTTTCTCTAATATATTGTGGTCTACCTTGTCCAAGGATTTTGCAAAATCTAGATAGACCACATCTGTGTCTTTTTCATTTATCATATTTTTGTATATGTTTTCAGTGTGTTATCAGCTGGGTTTGTGTATTTTTTCCGGGCACAAAACCGTGTTGACCAATATCAAATAAATTATTTTTAACCAAATGATTCATTATTTTCTCTTTTATTACCCTTTCATACACTTTCATAATTTGTGATGTTAGACTAACAGGTCTATAATTGCTTGTCTCTAGTCTTGATCCAGTTTTGAAAATAGGGGTTATATATGCTAATTTATGTTTAACATATATCTCGCTCATATCTACACTTTGTCTTAGCAGTATTGCAAGCAGCTTCGCGATAGTGTGTGCAGTATTTATTTTTTACAAAATCGCTGGAACTCCATCTGGCCCGGCCACCGACCCATTTTTAATTTCACTTATAGCCTGCACAATATCTTCTTCATTAATATTTTCAACTACTTGCAGATTCAGTCTCGACTTAATTAATTTTATATCTAGACTAAGCATGGTGAGCAGAATACCTTTGTCTTTTTATTATTCATTTTTTGGTGCACTTCAGTGCAAGTAGGGTGTGTTGGTACATGACATGCATCGCATTCCCAGTTCAGTTGATACGGATTGATAATGGAATACCACATCTTACGTGTATTGCACCATTTTGGCATTCTTTTTCCCAATGCATCAATCAGTATATTCCCCATATTGGACTTCTTATTGTTCTTTGATGGAATGTGTTGGTTGATGTAAACATTCTTTATAAGTCTCTTTATCACCTGGATCTTCTTTGGAATTTCTTCTATCATTTTGATGATGTTTTCCACAGACTTACTCCAGTTTGTTGGATCATATTGTTTCAATATGTTTGAGAATATTTTTCCATAGCACTGGTTGGAGCTATTAGCGACCTCTGTTATCAAACGGTCTAGTTCTTGTTGTGCCAACTCATTGAATTTACTCTTGCTGATTGCAGAAATGTCCCTCCATGTCTTGCCTGTGTTATAGAGCGCCATCTTGTTCAGATTTTTAGAAATTCACAAGATAACTCCTATTCCGACATTTTATCCCACTTTTCTGACCTCAAACTAATCACCGACTATTCACGAAAACTAGTGGCTAAATTTTACTCGATAGGCTTTTGTTATCCGCGTTAAATCAGCTTATTTCTCGGATCACACAAGTGGACTCACTCACCGGTATACAGTAACATTCGCAGAGAGAGAGAGAGAGAGAGAGAGAGAGAGAGAGAGAGAGAGAGAGAGAGAGAGAGAGAGATACGCTGATCAACCAGGAAAGCAGAATAAAGGTGGTACCCTTCATTACGACCGACAGTGCAGGTGTAAGATTCCGTACATGACCAAGCACAGGCAACAGGAGCGTGAGCATTTGTACCTTGTATAAAAAATTAGGTCTGGGTTAGTTCCCGGTACCCCAACACCTTCCCTCCTCTCTCTCTTGGTTAGTTCTTGGTACCCCAACGCCTCCCCTCCTCTCTCTCAAAAGAGAGAGATCAGTCGATAGTACAGTTAAGGAGAAAAAAGAGCAGCGCCCTAAATCTCGACCGATGGTGCTCGGCTCGGTACATGATCAATCACAGGTAGCAGGTGTGTGACCAGTTGCTCAAAACGGAATACCTTTCTGGCCTTGGTTGGTTCTCGATACCGCACCATCTCTTTAACGGGTACACAAAGATAGATTGGTTGGTGTCTTACTAAACTCCGGTCGATTGGTCTTCCTGGACTTCTTCAAAGATATTTTCTAATTCTATATGTACAGTAGCAGCATCTGAAGAATTTAACTGAGATGAGGAGAGTATAAGCTTCTTATTCATCTTCTTTGGAGTCATAGAAACTAATGATGATCCTTCCAAGGGGAAAGAGGCCACAGAGATAACACCAGCAGGTGTTACACTTTCCAGCACCTCCACAGGTGAAGCAGGAATCGGGAAGACACTGCGGGTGCAGCCTCAGAAAACGTGGCGGCAGCAAAAACTTTTTTCCCTGACCCATTATCAGCAATGACCAAGGAAAACCAACTTCTGTGTGTTCACATCGGTGTTGTAAATGTAAATACACACATGGTGAGGAGATAACAGCGAAGTCATGCCACCACACAACAGGAGAAAGGATGATTAAGTTAAAGGCAGCTTCATACAAAAACCTGACAAAAATGTATGGTTTATTCAGAAACATCTGCATATAATTGTACATGTATTCTTCCATTAATTTATTCTTAGAACACAACAGTCTTTCTATTAACTTTTCCATTTCTTCTAAAATTTAAAACAGCCAAAGTTAAGAGAGGGAGGAAGATTACAGTACACCTGTACTATTTAGGCCAAAGTCAAAAGTAAGTGTTTAGCTAACTGACAGGTGAGTAGGGCTTCAATGCCATCTGTCCATAGTTAAATACTTTGTTGAACTTCAACAGCCATTACAGCCTTTGCTGAAGTCATACTCTTATCAAAGGATGATGGTGTCTATTAGTGTAGGAACAATAAGGAATTAATATCCAAATCATGTTAGCTAACTACTTGACCATTCTATACTGGGATAAAGGGTTAGCAAGGGCACCTATAAATCTTGTTGTTGAGTCAGTAATAGTCACTGACTGGTATATCCTGGTACTAGGTTGGGTAGAAAGTAGGGTTGAACCACGACTGTGTATGTATGTTTGGTGTCTTAGACACTCAATAATAAGCACAATGAGCAATCCCTCACCATTCAAGGGTGACCTTTTAAACTTCAATTCCAAATAATCAGAAATACTTAACACAAGAGCTGCAATATCACTAACCTTCCTCTGTGCGGTTTTCAACCAGTTTCCCCATCAGGAGAGGTTTCCCTCGTAAATAACCTGGACGACCACTTCTCTCCAGCACCGACTCCTGTTTGTCACTGGACTGCCATTCAAACTTCACTTCAAATCCCTGCCTCACTTGTCTCTGTGCATCTGTCAAATTGGTCAAGTATATCTTGGCCTTGACGTTAAGTATGCCTTTAGAACCATTATGCCGAATAACATACTTGACTCTCACCAAAGCATTACGACATGTTCCATTATCATAAAAAGGGTGAGAAACCGCCGATAAGGCTCTCTCTGAACATTCCTCCTCGCCATCTGCCATCGTATGGCAAATGTCCGGAGTTATTGAGACAACATCATTAGGGTACAAGTCACCGAAGTTGCTCAAGGCTTCAGCAATCTCTCCCAGAGAGGATATAATGCTACTCTGGTGTTCTCCGTCGACCTCTCCTTCCGCTTCCGTTGTGTTTGTCGGCAGAAGAGTAGATTCGTACAGGGAAGGTGTGACTGTTACATCGGTGCTTTTGTTACTAACACTCTCAGCAGTTGAGAGAGAGAAAGAGGAGTCTGATTCAGTCGATGTTATTTCATTCTCTCTACTCTTATTCTGTTGAATGATAAAAAGGTGCAACATTACTTATATTCTACATTCACTCACCCTCATCCTAACCAAATGTCCCTCAAACCATTACAATGGGGCTACAAAAAGGGTTACAGTGCTAATAAAATCTTAAAATCATTGCTTACAATAAAAACTAATGAATAGGTATTAAGGAAAGGTTTCAACAAATATTACAAAAATTACAGAAAGTGTATATGAATATATGTGTATATAAAACTTTATATATGAAAAAGTAAATTTATTCATGACAATGTTACTACTGTATTATAACAAAACACAAAGGATTGCAAATAAATTGTCTCTTATTCAATACTGTTAGCATTGAAAATACGAGGAACTGGCTGCACAGTAAATAGAAATGGGACTAAGAAAGAAGTCCAGGATATTTTGAGACCTGATATGAGCTCAGGCAACAGAAAACATAACACAAGTGGAGAGAGAGAAACCTCATTTTACAGCTAACCAAAAAGAGTTTTTATTTCAATACTTAACTGGGAGTCATCATGCTTAAATCATCGAAGCAAAAAGGGATATTGTCCTCTAATAAAAAAAATAATTCTCTCCCATCTTCCCCTCCCTTTAATGCCTAGCCATCCAGATAGATGGCATCATAGGAGGAACACTAACACCATATGCATATAATCCGAGTCATCGCAGACTTGTACATATCCTAATCTTTTGACATCATTGTGGAAGAGGAAGAGAAATAGATGACTACCAGGCAAGCATTGATATATGAAATATTATCAAAATTCTATCTATTTCAATTAATCTCACCTGGTAGTCATCATACTGACTACCTAACTGTTGGTATGTGACGGAGAGAGATAAAATAAAACAAATTCAAAATTAAATCACCCTCAAACTAAGATGTCTATATGCAAATAAGGTTCTCATTTGATCTTGCCGCTGGATCGACCACTAACAAAGTCAAACGATACTCCTCCTAAACGGCACGACCGTTTTTCAAATTTTTTTTTCTTGCTCCTAAATTCTTTATACACCACCAGACTTATTTAAAAAAATTATCATTTCACTGATTTCGAGATGTCTTTTGGCTCTTCTAGGTATTTGAATGAGCATACAACCAATAGGTATCAATTACCCGAATGGCATGCTCCTATTGGCAAAGGTCTAAATTATACCTTGTCATTGGTTACGTCAATAGAGAAGCAATGTCCCAACTGTTCCTCCAAAGCCAAAATTTTTTTTCTAGTATTTTACTTCCAAAAAAACCCTCTCTTTTGCCATCTCTTGGTATCTTTAAAACATGGGAAAATGCAGTCAATTATCGAAGAAATTAATATTTTTTTTTTCTTTGAAAATACACTAAAAGTTTTTTAAATATATGTAATGATGCATATAAGGTAAATATTGGGTTTAGAAAATAAAAATGCTTAGATAGGAAATACTTTGATAGGATTAGTATATCTTAAGATAGAAATCCCACCAGCCAATAGGAAGAGTTCTTCAATGCCTCTTGGCAGAAAACAAAGCTTTTAGCCAATAAGAGACGGCAAAAGAAAAGTCTGGCAAAGTGAATGTCTTTGACTGGCCAAAGCACCAATTCTAGCTTTGAGATATGGCTATGGTTCTGGAGCTGAATAAGAACGGTGGTTAAAGCGAGCTAGTAGTAAAAAATAAGATTTATTCATTTTTATTCATGTTAGGACAATGCTTTTTTTATTGTATAAGCAGTAACCATTGATAGCCATAATTACTAAATATACATTATAATTATATGTAATATGCATTAAATGGAGATGAATAACATTACAAAAAAATGGATAAATAGAGTAATAAGTGGCGAGCGAGAAGGATTATCAATCGAACACAGTGTTGATGAAACTTCTGTAAGTGTATGGAGTACCAATGTTGTCATATTTTGTGCAGCATTAGGAGTTTGTCTGTGATTCACTTGTTGAAAAGTGACTTTGGCGTTGATTGTTGTATTGAACTACGTTACTGTTGTCACCTTACATAAAGTAAAATGGCTTCATCATATATATATATATATATGTATATATATATATATATATATATATATATATATATATATATATATATATATATATATATATATATATATATATATATATATATATATATATATATATATATATACATATATATATATATATATATATATATATATATATATATATATATATATATATATATATATAAGGGATTTTGACGAAGGAAAAATCTATTTCTGGGGAGAGACCTGTGGCGCCCGGTGAAAAGGGTCCTTCTAATATACACTTTTCTGATAAAACCTTCCAATTATACCAGAGAAAGATAAAAGCATGGAATGCAGAGGTTACTACCCTCGCGCGAGCACCTTGTGGGTGTCGTGTATAAAGCAAAGGCGCGTGAAAACCACTATTCACAGGCTGTCTTCCATTTAGCTAATTCCTTCGTCAAAGGGATGGGCCGATACAGAGGCACCAGCTATGCTACCAGAGCCACGCCACCCACGCCCCGCACGAGCGCCATCTGAACAACATCCTTCTCTATTGGACATGATGGCTTGGAAAGGAAAGGGTGGGATCGTGCAAAATAATAGGGAAGGGTTTCACCGGGCGCCACAGGTCTCTCCCCAGAAATAGATTTTTTCTTCGTCAAAATCCCTTTTCTGGGTCGACCTGTGGCGGCCGGTGAAAATGTACCAGAGAATGCCTTCCAAGCCCAATAATAACTAGTAATTTAATGAGGGGAGAGAAAAAACACCATGTAAGGAAAACCATATATTATATTAAGGTAAGTAAGCATAAATCATAAACTAGCCACAGGACATAGTGAGCGTAAGGCTAAACAAACATGATAACAAGGAAGCCTCCGAGTATCAGAGCACAACATGCAACAAAACAGACATGGCTAAGAATACCCCAACACTAAAATTACGGTAAACACAATAATAGTTACAATCATCTTAACCTAATATGTAATAAACTTAGGGCTAACGAACCACCAAGGAAGCGGCGTCGTGGTGCGAGTGGCGGGTAGGAGGGAGAAGAAAAGAGATGGATGAAAGGAAGAACAAGAGATCACTGGGGAGAGATACGGCTCCCAGCTGCAACCGTTGGGTATTTAAGGGCCTGTAAGTTCTTTAGATAGTGGCGTTTGAAGACCATAGGAGATTTCCAACCCGTGTACTTTTTGAGGTCATCAAAATCCATATTTTGGAAATAATTGATGGAGGTAGCTACTGACCGGATATCATGAGCATGGGGAAATGATCCAGGATTAGCTTGTTTAATGAAGTATAGGATCTGTTGCCTAATACATTGAATGGAAATAGTACCTTCTTGTTCTCTGATAAACAAGGGGCCAGACAAGCGGGTGGCAGTTCTAGCTAAAAAGGCCCTGAGAGTAGTGACTGGACATAGAGAAGTATCTTGGAGAAGAGGAATAATCTTCCAAGGGGACCACCTATTTTGGGGGTCCTCATTTTTAGCTAGGAAAGCTCTGTCTGGAGAAAGAAGTACTTCACCTGAAGGGAGGAAATCTATGTTTTCCGAGTTTCGTGAGAGAGCTGCTAGTTCTGAGATTCTAGCATCCGAGGCCAAAGCTGTTAGAAATAAAGTCTTCCTAAGAAGAGTGATATAGGAGCAGGATTCGTTGTCCGTGTCTGAGGCAAGTTGGAGAAGGCCGAGGATTCGTTCTAGAGCTCTTCTGGACACCTGTTTGTGTTTGAGAAAGTTCCTGACCCTGGAAGCTATCTCCCTTACCTTCTTGGGAGGAAGGGAGAGCCTGTGCTTTGAAAGGTCCCACCGGATGCCTAACCATTCGAAGTGGCTTGATGGTTGTAGGCGAGACTTTCGGAGATTGACTTGGAATCCCAGTTTGGCGAGAAATTGAATTACCTTTGACGTAGCTCTGTTGCATTCCTGGTCGACTGGGCCCAAATGAGCCAATCGTCCAGATAGGCGATGATCTGTATCCCTTGGTTTCTGAGTTGTTCGAGCACTGTCTCTCCCAGTTTCGTGAATATCCTGGGAGCAATGCTGAGACCGAAGGGCATGACTTTGAATGCAAAGGCTTTCTTGCCGAGACGGAAGCCTAGGTAAGGAGAGCAGTTTCGAGCTACTGGGACATGATAATAGGCGTCGGTAAGATCGATAGAGGTGGTGACGGCCCCACGGGGAAGTGTCCGTACCTGAGAGATAGTCAGCATACGGAACTTGTCGCAGAGGATGTACGAGTTTAGTTTTGACAAGTCCAGAACTACCCTCAACGCCGACGAGTCTTTCTTCGGAACTGTAAACAGGCGGCCTTGGAATTTCAGGGATCGAACCCGTTTGATCGCTTTCTTCTTGAGTAACTCTGTGGTGTACTCTTCCAGGATGGAAGAAGGTCACTGGTGGAGGAGGAGATCCCTGTGACCATTTCCAACCTAAGCCCTTGGATATTATGCTGTGAGCCCATGGACTGAAGGTCCAATGGTCTCGAAAGTGATAAAGTCTCCCTCCTACCAGCAACACATCATTGCGAGGGAGTGAACCTAGGTCCCTTCCCTCCACGAGCACCCCTTGCTTTAGGTCCGCCTCGCTGGCGGAACTGTCCTCTACCTCTGAAGCTTCCTCTCTGGTGTCCACGAAAGGAACCGGAGGATTCGTAGGTAGGGTTGTATGCAGGAGAGGACATCCAAGAGGGGTTGGGCTGTGCACCTGGGGGAGCAGTGAGGTAGACTACTTGCTGAGGGGGAGCCGGTTGCTGAGAAGTCGAAGCAGAGGAAGACTGTGTCGACGAGTGACCCCGGTTCGTCTTGTAAGGAATAAATCTCTGCTTCTTCTTGAAGAACGTCTGTTTCTGGGATTCGATCCTTCTTTTGGTCGAGAGGCCCCACCTTACTTGCAAATTTTGGTTTGCCCTCGCAGCGTCCTGAAGAACCCTATCAACTTCGTTCTGAGGGAAGAGGTTCTTACCCCAGCAGGAGGACGCTATCAGCCTGTTCGGTTCATGTCTGATGGAAGCCTCAGACAGAACGAACTTCCTGCAGCTAACTCGAGCTGACCAGAAGTCGTGGAGGTCTATTTGGTAGGACAGAAGCAGGTTCTTTGTGAAAATTCTGAACAATGTTTCCGTTGGGTAAACCGATGCCAGGGACTCTATGGAGGTGATGGAGTGGAGGGACCTAGCTAGCCTATTACGGGTCTCGAACTCAGTTTTGAGAAGACTCTCTAGTAATCTGGGGAGCTTCTCAGAGAAAAGAGTAGAGGCACAGTCTGGGTCTAGCTTCCCCACTGTGAAGGTAGAAGACGCGTCGTCCCAGGTTGCAGAGGTACTCGGAATAAGCAATGAGGTGGGGTCCGTCTCCTTGAGAGCCGGTATGGAAGAGCCTTCCTTGATGGCCTGTATTGTCAGCTCTGTGATTTTGTCTATGAGCGGTAAAGAGATGGACGCCGCCGTCGTAAAAATAGTGAAGGCACCTTTGTGTGGGGTGAGCTTGGAGTTATTTCACCCCCCCTTTGATAGAGTTCTGGCCCAGATAGCTTGGGCCTGCTCTTTCGGAAATATCACTGTTTCCTTCAGTACCTTGTCCATTCGAACCAATGCATGCTCCTTTAGGCGTGCGAAGCCATTGAATGGGAATTCTAGCCCCGGGGGGTAGAATTCCAGGTCCTCTAGAGGGCGGGTGCCTATGCCCTCTAGAGTTAGGGAACCATCTAAGTATGGGGCATGCAAGGCAAACCTCCAAGGATTGTTTTTATCGAAGGGAGGTAGCTTCGATGCGTCTGGGGCTGAAGGAGGCGGAATCTGAGTTCCGGAGCGGATCAGAGTAGCCACCATATCTTTAAGCTCTGTCATAGCCCCAGACTGTTGATGAATTTGCTCCTTGACGATATCCCTGATCAGTTCGACAGGGAAGGAGGGTACCTGAGAGACACCCGTTGGTGGTGCCTTGGACTTGATAGACTTGAACTTCTTAGGAGTCACGGTTTTACGGGGAGCAATAGGAACATCAGGAGCAGTCGAGGGTCTGGGGACCGGTGACGTTGATACTGGCAAAGCTGAAGACTTATAAGTACGTAGCGGCTTCACCTTGGGTCGTACGGGGACAGAGGGATCCCGAGGAGAAGCCTTAGGCTTATCAAAGCCGAGAAAGGAAGAGGTAGAAGAAGGAGTAGGAGAGAAAAAGGTTTCCACCAACTCGGCACCACTTACCAGCTCGTCCATGGGTTCCACGTCTAGATCTAGATCTGCCACGCCCAGCGGTAAGAGGGGTTCATCCTCCGCGGAAATGGTTGCTCTGACTTCTTCAATTAAGGGGGCAGCAACCTCCGGAGTCACTGCTGCGGTTGTCGAGCCTGGGAAGAGACGGGAGGCCATGTCCCCATCGAGGAGATAGGGTGCGCCAGACGGGGCATTCCTGCCGAAGCCCGACACCCAAGGAAGAAGAGCAGCCCTTGCTGACCGAAGAGATTCATCATCGGCCTGAAAGATTTGAAGTGATTAGTGATGAAGGAGAGGGATCGCCCTCCGAAATATACCATGTATATATAATTAACTGACAAATTAATGTCTGCAAAAGATAAACAAGGAACAAAACGAAAACCCACTTACATCATCGTTCAGGAGTATTGAGGACAACTCGTAACAGAGTGTGCACAATTCCGGGAACCAAACCATGTATGGGGCTTGTCCCGGTTCCCGGATAAAGGAGATGGCACAATGTGCATGTGAACGACAGAGGTCATGTCCAACGGGGTCGTTGAACGAGGCAGGGCATCCTTGGGCAGTACAACGGACCTTCTGCAAAAGAAAGGAGACATAAGTCTGGATGTTCCCTGAGACTCTGGTAAGGGATTAAAATCTACTAACAGAGCTTAGTTATAATGAAACATGTGTGCTTATGGGAATTCAGTGATTGAGAGCCGGAGCTCCATATTAAAATACATCAAATATAAAACTTTCCTGCACCGGAGTGTGTCGGAGCAATGGAAATGGGTCCGTATCACTATAAAAGGGATAATATTAAAATAAGAATAAAGAATCTAATGAAATTTGCCGAACCTCTGAAGGTCGGGGATCCAGTGACAAGCCCGTAAGAATAAATTATAAAACACAAGCAGTAGCTAAAGGCTAAGGCTAATCTAATAGTTAAGCGTATTGGTGATCTCCGGTGAAGCCGGAGGCCGGTGAAAGGTCCTGAATAATTCAATTGTGAATAATAATGAATATTTGTGTGGATATGGCCGTGGCCGGAGACCGGTGTAAGGGCCACCGGAGGGTGAGGCCCTTACAAAGGGTTGTATCTAAACAATATATGTAGGCCCTCCCAGAGGGTTGTATCTAAACAATATATAACAATAGTTCCAAACTCATTGAGTATCCCTCATGGTGGAGTAGAACTCAAGGTGGAGTGGATGAATGTTCAGATCCTACTCCCAAGCCGTAACGGGGAGAGGACGGAACTACGAGGGGAACAGGGGAGGGGGGGGTCTTAATGACATCCCAAACCAATAACACAAACGCCTCGCGGGGCGGGTACTAAACTATAATAAAGCCAGAATGCTATTCTTGTTCGCAGACTGGACTTGCTAGCAAAAAGTACCATGGGAAACAATAATAATAATAATAATAATGGTTCAAAAAGGCATAAGGCCAGTGACTTAACCAAGAACCTAACTGACAGAGTACCAAAAGGGCAAGACTAACATGAATTCCCAGCGAGACAAAGCAAACCACAATGGCTGCCGACGCCGCGGAGGGCTCAGCCGGTAGAAATAAAACAGACTATACTGGGAAGAGGACAAATGCCCGGTACAACAAAAAGCTGTCAAAACAAACTATGGTACTTAACATTGGAATGGGTGAAGTTGGAGCTTCGGTCATGACGAAATAAATCTACCAAAGTGAAAACACCGAGAGCACAAAATACTACACACAAGCTAGCAAGTCCAAAATAGAAGGATGTTGTTCAGATGGCGCTCGCGTCGGGGCGTGGTTGGCGTGGCTCTGGTAGCATAGCTGGTGCCTCTGTATCGGCCCATCCCTTTGACGAAGGAATTAGCTAAATGGAAGACAGCCTGTGAATAGTGGTTTTCACGCGCCTTTGCTTTATACACGACACCCACAAGGTGCTCGCGCGAGGGTAGTAACCTCTGCATTCCATGCTTTTATCTTTCTCTGGTATAATTGGAAGGTTTTATCAGAAAAGTGTATACTAGAAGGACCCTTTTCACCGGCCGCCACAGGTCGACCCAGAAATATATATATATATATATATATATATATATATATATATATATATATATATATATATATATATATATATATATATATATATATATATATATATATTTACATGAATAATAATAATAATATTATATATATATATATATATATATATATATATATATATATATATATATATATATATATATATATATATATATATATATATATATATATATATATATATATATATATATATATTTATATATACATATACATACATACACATATATATATATATATATATATATATATATATATATATATATATATATATATATATATATATATATATATATATGATGAAGTCATTTTGCTTTATGTAAGTTAATAACAGTAAAGTACAATACAACAATCAATACCAAAGTCACTTTTCAACTCTTAGAAATATTAAAGAAATCTCGACTGGGACAAAGAAGAAGCATTAACCCATCAAAAAGAGAGATGGTTCTGTTTTAGCAACAAAAGATGAAGATAGACAACGTTGGATGGAACACTTTGGTAAGGTTATGAATAGGAGATATGAAGGGAATAATTTGATTGATATTCCTGAAGCTGATGAAGAACTTGATGTGCCCATGAATAAATTCAGTGTTTGAAGTCGAAGCCATCCTCAAAAAAATAGAGATGGAAAGCCCCTGGATACGATGGAGCCGAGATGATACTGGCCAAAAATGAAGAGACTCCCAGACAATTTACAAGATTATTTTGTAAAATGTGGCATGAAGAGGCAAAACCTGATAAATGGGAGTTAGGAGTGTTGGCGAAAATAGCGGGGGGGAAAAAAAAATGAGACCTGTCTGATTGCAATAATTACAGACATAACACTTACGTCAGTTGTAATGAAAATATATAGTACACTTATTCTAAAGACTGAAGAGGGAGATTGATGAAAAGCTGAGAGATGAACAAGAATTTTCACTGACCAAATTTTCATTTTGAGACATGTTGTTCAGCAATGCATAGAATACAGAAATCCACTTTTGATGGCATTTGTGACTGTAAAGAAAACCTTATTATGGAATTCCTCTTAAATATGCAATTTTGATTACGTCTGTTCATGAGCATAGCAAGTGTAAATTTAATGTTAATGGAGTCTTATCAAATGAATTTCCAGTGAACAGCTGAGTACTCCAAGGGAATGTGTTGTCACCTATGTTGTTTATCCTCCGCATGGATTTTGTAATGCGCAAAACAGTCGGAGATGGTGGAGAAGGATTGGACTGGACTGGTGATAGGAATTTAGCAGACCTAGAGTATGCTGATGATGCTGTCCTTGGTAGCACAACACCACAGGATTTGCAATGCTTGCTTACCAGAGGTTGGGCTCAAGATAAATAGAAGAAAGACAGAGATGATGAGAACGGAGTATGCAATGGAAGATGAAATATCATTGGAAGGTGTATGGATTAATTAGGTAGAATCATTTAAGTATTTAGGAACTATGATCTCCAATACAGAGTCTTTAGAATTAGAGTTTAGTGAAAGATTGAAAAAAGCAAATCAGACAATGACTAGGTTAAGTAAAATTTGGAAATCAAATTGCCTGAAATTACATATAAAAATCAAACTATATATCAGTTAAGTGAGTTCGGTGTTACTGTATGGACATGAGTCACGGTATGACAATGAAACAATCTCCAATAAATTTAGTAGATTTGAGAACAAAGCACCCATAAGGATATTTGGAGTTAAATGGCAGGACAGGATTAGAAATGAAACTATAAGAGAGGTTAGTCGAGTGCCATATGTGAATGAGATCATGATGACGGGTAGATGGAGATGGTTTGGGTATGCTCTTCGCACTCCCCGAGAGAGAATAGGTCACCAAACGTTCAGCTGGGCTCCACAAGGCACTAGAAGAGTTGGAAGACCCAGGCCCACATAGCTGAGGACTATGAAGCGCGACGTAGGAGATTATGAATGGAGAAGTATTGAATCAAAAGCTCAAGATAGAGACAACTGGCGAAATCTAACCGAGGCCCTTTGCGTCAATAGGCGTAGGAGGAGATGATGACATTATATACACACACACACACACACACATATATATATATATATATATATATATATGTGTGTGTGTGTGTGTGTGTGTGTGTGTGTGTGTGTGTGTGTGTGTGTGTGTGATGTCAAAAGAGAATCTCAAATTGAATAATTTAATATATGTAAGTGATTAGCTATTTTATAAGTTTTGTTCATTAATTAAACAATAGACATATATAAAATATGTTTATTTTGTGAAGAATTATTGTATAGAGATACTAGAAACGAGAGAAATGAGGAGTGGAAAGGAATTGTTTCCGTTTTAAACTGCTTATGTTGTAGGTTTTATAGACAAAACAAATGCCCAAAATGCACACATTGATTTGCAAGGAACTGGCAATATGAATCCCCACCCCAAAGGACACCTGCAAGAAAGCAGGTAACAATGACGTCACCAGCATTAGAATGAAGTCAATAGAAGAGGGAACCAATAAGACAGGAACACTCAAGAGAAGTGACATAATATTGCCACACCGTAGACTGGCTACTTAGATCCTGCGAGGAAGCAGGGCCAGCCTCTCCCTCACTAGCAAACTCAGTGAAAGGTTTCCCCTTTTCCCAAATATTGGGGCATGGCCCCCACACCAAGTGCCGACATGACAGGCACTTAACACTTCAAGAAATGCGGTACAGCTGGCCGCCAGATGAAGAAGGAGAGAAGTCTATTTGAAGATGCCCTTTTGCTTTTCAACCCGAAAGGTGGATGAATACTTAACTCCTACCGAGATGAGGTAGCAGGAATGTGTTCATTTGGAAGACACCTGTCTAAGACTGAGTTCCCCTCCTACCTGATTTGGGGACTCATGGATTCTGCAACCCAAAGCAAAATGGTGGAGTTCCAGTCCACGGTTCCAGCCCACCAATCTTCTAGAGAATTAATTTTTTTTCCTAGTTTTGTGTACTAACTAATTCTGTAAATGTAGATGAGATTTGTAAGGTCGATGTACACCAAAGTTCACTCAGTGAAAGAAAGAAAATGAACGGCATTTTAACTACACCCCTTCTCCTGAGAGTCTTAGTTATAAAAGTAATTAAAGCCACTGATATGATTACAGACAGTAACTACGCAGCATAACTTGTAACGTAATAATTATAAACATAAAAGACTTGAAGCTATTATAATTAATGATTCTGCCCCAAGTACCTTAACATGTGTATGTATATGTATGTATGTATGTATGTATGTATGTATGTATGTATGCATATATATATATATATATATATATATATATATATATATATATATATATATATATATATATATATATATATATATATATATATATATATATATATATATATATATATATATATATATATATATATATATATATATATATATATATATATATATATATATATATATATATATATATATATATATATATATACTGTATACATATAGTTTTATATGTGGAGAATTTTTAGTGTTGAGTGGGAACTTGTAGCTTCAGGAAAGTCTCCCTACGTCAGTTCCTAAAAGATCAACAGGGGAGGATAGGGAGCACTAACACTGCTAATAACTTTACTGACGTACAGTGAACCCTCGCTACTTCGCGGTTCGACAATCGCGGATTCACCACTTCGCGGGGTTTTTCCATAACCCATATATATATACATATCGCGGATTTTCCGGAAAATTCGAAAATACCGCGAAATCTGAAGACCCCCAAATACGATATTTTGTTACCTGTAATTCCATTAATACTGTAATTAGTAATATCTGCTCTTACTGATTGTTCATTGCATTACATATGATATATAATTCAGTACAGAAAGAAATAAAACACGAAAAGAGAATGTGATCATACGATAATTCAGTACGTAGTAAAATTAAATCGAACATGAAACGCAAATCAGATGCAATCATACCATATTAGAATGGTGTGTACTGTAATGGATGTGCTTCTTTTCCATGAATCTTTTGTATGTATACGTACGTAGTACAGTACTGCATCCAATAATATTCTTTGTTGCAAAAATCACATTTCGAATAAGCGTACGAGAGAGAGAGAGAGAGAGAGAGAGAGAGAGAGGGAGAGAGAGAGAGAGAGAGAGAGAGAGAGAGAGAGAGAGAGAGAGAGAGAGGCGTAAAATAGCGTACGTAAAGTGTGTATTATTATTATTGTTATTATTATTATTATTGTTGTTGTTGTTAATAAAATTATTATTGTTATTATAATTATCATTATTATTATTATTATTACTGTACAGTATTATTATCATTATTTATTATTATTACGGTATTGTACTTAATCTACGTATGTTCAGTATGCACGGGGCATCTTCTATGAGTAGGTAACCAACGCATCATAGTACTGTAAGACGGGTTGTGATTGGTTCAAGCGCTGATAGATGACGAATCAGAACTCAAGTTTTGTTATCTAGCCTGTGATTGGTGTTTTGCCCGCATCTTCTACCCGCAGCATCAAAGTTCTCGCGGGGCTGGATCGTTCACTCTCTGTTACCGCGTATCGCTGAGTAGACGTTCTTAAGTTTGTGAAGTTTAATCTGTGCTGTGTGCGACCTTTTTAAGTTGAACTTTTTGTTACAGTACTGTACGTAAATCCTACTGTAATGGCTCCCAAGCGTTCTGCTTCTCTTAAGGCTGGTAGTGAGCCTAAACGCCACCGAAGGATGATGACGATAGCTGAGAAGGTTACGCTTCTCGACATGTTAAAAGATGGTAGAAGTTACGCGGCCGCCGGCCGCCATTTTGGCATCAACGAATCCACTGTTCGCTATATCAAAAAGGACGAGGCGAACATTAGAAAGACGGCTGCAATCACCTTTAGCAGATCAGCGAAGCGAGTCGTTACAACGCGTAATAAAACGATCGTACGCATGGAAGGTGCTTTAGCTGTGTGGATTGCCGACTGCCGGAAGAAGAACATAGCGTTGGATACGAACACCATCCAAACAAAGGCTTTGAGTTTATATGAGAATTTTGCTGCAAAGGAACCTAAAGACGACGACGGCAACCATGCTGAAGATGATGATGATGCAGATGATCCTCAACCAGGGACATCCACTGATTCCCAGCCTCAGAAACGTTTTTCCGCAAGCAAAGGATGGTTCGCGAAGTTTCAGAAACGCTTCGCCCTGAAAAGCGTTTCCCTGCATGGGGAGTCTGCTTCCGCTGACACTGCCACTGCTGAAACTTACGTGAACCAGACGTTCAAGAATATTATCGCCGAAGGTGGATACAAGCCGGAACAAGTCTTTAATATGGATGAGACTGGCTTGTTTTGGAAGAGAATGCCGTCGCGAACTTTCCTGTTCAAAGAGGAAGCCAAAGCCTCTGGCTTTAAGGCATTCAAGGATCGCGTTACCCTCGTGATGTGTGGCAATGCTGCTGGATTTTTGTTAAAGCCGGGGCTTATTTATAAGTCGAAAAATCCTCGCGCTTTGAAAAATAAAAATAAGAATCTCCTTCCCGTGTACTGGATGCATAATCAAAAAGCATGGATTACGAAGATGCTGACCTCCAACTGGTTCCACCAGTGTTTTATCCCGCAAGTCAGTAAATATCTCTTAGAGAAGGGCTTGCCATTCAAGATCCTTCTCCTTATGGATAACGCTGGTGGACACGCAACTGACCTGTCGCATGAGGGCATTCAGGTTGAGTTCCTGCCACCCAACACCACGTCATTAATTCAACCGATGGACCAGGGAATTATCAGGGCGTTCAAGGCCCTCTACACGAAGAATACCTTGCCGGACCTCGTTGCGTGTGTGGATGCTGCCCAAGATGACGAGGATGAAGATTTTAACTTGAAGGCGTACTGGCGGCAGTACACCATAGCCACGTGCCTGCAGAATATTCAGAAGGCACTTCAAGAGATGAAACCAGCAACCGTGAATGCGAGCTGGAAGAAGTTGTGGCCCGATATTGTTTACGACGACAAGGGATTTACTCCGTCGGAAATCCAACACTCTGCAATACGGAAATCTGTGCAGTTGGCTGCCATAATTGGAGGTGACGGGTTTGGCGACATGACGACTGAAGACGTCGACGAGTTGTTGGACTGCCATTCCCAGCCCCTAACTGACGCAGACCTCGAAGACCTGACGAAATCGGCAATGGAGGAAGAGAGTGTTACCCAGGAAGAGACCCAAGAAAATGTCGAAGAAACGGGCTTAACATTAGAACGGCTTGCCAAGGCCTGCAACCACGCGAAGGAGTTGAAAGAAATGTTGCAAGAGTGGGACGAGGATATGGTTCGCTCGATGCAATTCTGCAACAAGGTTGATGACATAATGACTCCCTACAAAATGCTCTTGGATCGAAAAAAGAAGCAGCGGCAACAACTTCCGATCACAATGTTCTTCCAGCCTCGCAAAAAAGAGCCAGTTCCTCCTGCTAGTACGCCTTCGGAAGAAATTGAAGTTTCCCAGGAAGAAGTTGAAGAGGTGTCCCAGGAAAAGACACCTCCGTCTGAAGAGACGTAAAATACTATCATTGGCTGCACAGTAGAACACATCATCAGCTTCATCATCATCATTTCTACTGTGCAGCAAATTCATCGCCATCACCATTCAAGTTTTTCTTCAACTTCTTTCGTGGTGAGTACAGTAACAATCTTTATTTTTACTTTGATATTCTTACTGCCTGTTTTATAGTTTAGTAATGTACGTACTGTATGCATTAAGTTAAAGGGAAGGTTTTAAAAGTCTACATGTTGTAACCTATCATATTTTTTTTGTTTAAAATTTACATTTACGTACGTAAAACAATCTCTCTCTCTCTCTCTCTCTCTCTCTCTCTCTCTCTCTCTCTCTCTCTCTCTCTCTCTCTCTCTCTCTCTCTCTCTCTCGTAAATTGTTTTCCTGCTTTGCTACGTACAATACTGTATAATTTATATTTGTAAGGTAACATATTTTGTAAATGCTTTTACTGTAAATACTGTATGTACTGTATCATTATTTATCACTATCATCATGCGCGTTAAATGCCTTGTTTGTTCTGAGCGTGGTTGTTTACTGAGCGTACACGCCGTCGTTTCAGGCGGCGTCATAAAGAAAAACATTTCATTTGGAAGTCCTAAGAAAAATACGTAAACTAAAACATTGGTAATAAACAAATCAACATACAGTACAGTACTGTATAATCAATATAATCGATGCAAAAACTAACCTATACATATATGTGTACTGTACACTAAATGAGTTTGTTTCTTCATTATGATCAGAGATGAACGTAAACAAAACATTGGTTGCCATTTTTTATCGTGCTTTTTAGGTGTTTAGGAAACGCATGATATAAAATCGCCTTTAATATTTGTGCCTGTTTTAGTTTAGGGTGCTGTAGTACATGCATTAAGTGTTCTGTACATTAAAGGGTGGTTTGTTAACAGTACTACGTACAAGGGAAGGTTTTAAAAGTCCGAATATACATGTTAAATAAATAGGTAAATATGATGTCACTACTTCGCGGATTTTCACCTATCGCGCCCGCGTCTGGAACCTATCTACCGCGATAAACGAGGGTTCACTGTAGTTCACTAACCATCATTCTTAAATGCAAAAAAGGGAAATTGTACTCTGTCCAGAGGCCGGAGAACTTCACACGTGAACTACAAGTAATTTAATGGCCTACTCTAGCTTTGTCAGGTCTAAGGTCATCTACACTCTCAGGCTCTGTTTCGGCTCCATCCCAGGGACCCCAGTGAGATACTGGACAGGAATCCTACGTTAAAGTAATAATTGAGACAATGGCAAAAAATGGAAGCTGTGATGTAAAGTAAAAGTTTAAAGATATGGATCTTTACCTTTGAAGCAGAGAGATTCAAGTGAACCCTCGCTACTTCGCGGTTCGACCATCGCGGATTCACCACTTCGCGGATTTTTTCCATAACCCATATATATATACAGTAATATATATATATATATATATATATATATATATATATATATATATATATATATATATATATATATATATATATATATATATATATACTGTATATGTATGCATGTATTTATGTATATATGTAGGTATGTATATGTGTATACATATAAATATATATATATACAGTGAACCCTCGCTACTTCGCGGTTCGACAATCGCGGATTCACCACTTCGCGGGGTTTTCCCATAACCCATATATATATACATATCGCGGATTTTCCGGAAAATTCGAAAATACCGCGAAATCTGAAGATAACCAAATACGATATTTTGTTACCTGTAATTCCATTAATACTGTAATTAGTAATATCTGCTCTTACTGATTGTTCATTGCATTACATATGATATATAATTCAGCACAGAAAGAAATAAAACACGAAAAGAGAATGTGATCATACGATAATTCAGTACGTAGTAAAATTAAATCGAACATGAAACGCAAATCAGATGCAGTCATACCATATTAGAATGGTGTGTACTGTAATGGATGTGCTTCTTTTCCATGAATCTTTTGTATGTATACGTACGTAGTACAGTACTGCATCCAATAATATTCTTTGTTGCAAAAATCACATTTCGAATACTGTAAGCGTACGAGAGAGAGAGAGAGAGAGAGAGAGAGAGAGAGAGAGAGAGAGAGAGGCGTAAAATAGCGTACGTAAATTTTTATTATTATTGTTATTATTATTATTATTGTTGTTGTTGTTAATAAAATTATTATTGTTATTATTATTAATCATTATTATTATTATTATTACTGTACAGTATTATTATCATTATTTATTATTATTACGGTACTGTATTGTACTTAATCTACGTACGTTCAGTATGCGCGGGGGCATCTTCTATGAGTAACCAACGCGCCATAGTATTAAGACGGGTTGTGATTGGTTCAAGCGCTGATAGATGACGAATCAAAACTCAAGTTTTGTTATCTAGCCTGTGATTGGTGTTTTGCCCGCATCTTCTACCCGCAGCATCAAAGTTCTCGCGGGGCTGCATCGTTCACTTTCTCTTTCCGCGTATTGCTGAGTAGATGTTCTTAAGTTTGTGAAGTTTAATCTGTGCTGTGTGCGACTGTTTTAAGTTGAACTTTTTGTTGAACTTTCTGTTACAATGCCTCCCAAGCGTTCTGCTTCTAGTAAGGCTGGTAGTGAGCCTAAACGCCACCGAAGAATGATGACGATAGCTGAGAAGGTTACGCTTCTCGACATGTTAAAAGATGGTAGAAGTTACGCGGCCGCCGGCCGCCATTTTGGCATCAACGAATCCACCGTTCGCTACATCAAGAAGGACGAGGCGAACATTAGAAAGACTGCTGCAATCACCTTTAGCAGATCAGCGAAGCGAGTCGTTACAACGCGTAATAAAACGATCGTACGCATGGAAGGTGCTTTAGCTGTGTGGATTGCCGACTGCCGGAAGAAGAACATAGCGTTGGATACGAACACCATCCAAACAAAGGCTTTGAGCTTATATGAGAATTTTGCTGCAAAGGAACCTAAAGAGGACGACGGCAACCATGCTGAAGATGATGATGATGCAGATGATCCTCAACCAGGGACATCCACTGATTCCCAGCCTCAGAAACGTTTTTCCGCAAGCAAAGGATGGTTCGCGAAGTTTCAGAAACGCTTCGCCCTGAAAAGCGTTTCCCTGCATGGGGAGTCTGCTTCCGCTGACACTGCCGCTGCTGAAACTTACGTGAACCAGACTTTCAAGAACATTATCGCTGAAGGTGGATACAAGCCGGAACAAGTCTTTAATATGGATGAAACCGGCTTGTTTTGGAAGAGAATGCCGTCGCGAACTTTCCTGTTCAAAGAGGAAGCCAAAGCCTCTGGCTTTAAGGCATTCAAGGATCGCGTTACCCTCGTGATGTGTGGCAATGCTGCTGGATTTTTGTTAAAGCCGGGCTTATTTATAAGTCGAAAAATCCTCGCGCTTTGAAAAATAAAAATAAGAATCTCCTTCCCGTGTACTGGATGCATAATCAAAAAGCATGGATTACGAAGATGCTGACCTCCAACTGGTTCCACCAGTGTTTCATCCCGCAAGTCCATGAATATCTCTTAGAGAAGGGCTTGCCATTCAAGATCCTTCTCCTTATGGATAACGCTGGTGGACACGCAACTGACCTGTCGCGTGAGGGCGTTCAGGTTGAGTTCCTGCCATCCAACACCACGTCATTAATTCAACCAATGGACCAGGGGGTTATCAGGGCGTTCAAGGCCCTCTACACGAAGAATACCTTGGCGGACCTCGTTGCGTGTGTGGATGCTACCCAAGATGACGAGGATGAAGACTTCAACTTGAAGGCGTACTGGCGGCAGTACACCATAGCCACGTGCCTGCAGAATATTCAAAAGGCACTTTAAGAGATGAAACCTGCAACCGTAAATGCGAGCTGGAAGAAGCTGTGGCCCGATATTGTTTACGACGACAAGGGATTTACTCCGTCGGAAATCCAACACTCTGCAATACGGAAATCTGTGCAGTTGGCTGCCATAATTGGGGGTGACGGGTTTGGCGACATGACGACTGAAGACGTCGACGAGTTGTTGGACTGCCATTCCCAGCCCCTAACTGACGCAGACCTCGAAGACCTGACGAAATCGGCAAGTGAGGAAGAGAGTGAGGGTACCCAGGAAGAGACCCAAGAAAATGTCGAAGAAACGGGCTTAACATTAGAACGGCTTGCCAAGTTCTGCAACCATATGAAGGAGGCGAAAGAAATGTTACAAGAATGGGACGAGGATATGGTTCGCTCGATGCAATTCTGCAACAAGGTTGATGACATCACGACTCCCTACAAAATGCTCTTGGATCGAAAAAAGAAGCAGCGGCAACAACTTCCGATCACAATGTTTTTTCAGCCTCGCAAAAAAGAGCCAGTTCCTCCTGCTAGTACGCCTTCGGAAGAAATTGAAGAAGTTGAAGAGGTGTCCCAGGAAAAGACACCTCCGTCTGAAGAGACGTAAAATACTATCATTGACTGCACAGTAGAACACATCATCAGCTTCATCATCATCATTTCTACTGTGCAGCAAATTCATCGCCATCGTCATTCAAGTTTTTCTTGAACTTCTTTCGTGGTGAGTACAGTAACAATCTTTATTTTTTACTTTAACCTGTTTTATAGTTTAGTAATGTACGTACTGTATGCATTAAGTTAAAGGGAAGGTTTTAAAAGTCTACATGTTGTAACCTATCATATTTTTTTTGTTTAAAATTTACATTTACGTACGTAAAACAATCTCTCTCTCTCTCTCTCTCTCTCTCTCTCTCTCTCTCTCTCTCTCGTAAATTGTTTTCCTGCTTTGCTACGTACAAGTACTGTATAATTTATATTTGTAAGGTAACATATTTTGTAAATGCTTTTACTGTAAATACTGTATGTACTGTATCATTATTTATCACTATCATCATGCGCGTTAAATGCCTTGTTTGTTCTGAGCGTGGTTGTTTACTGAGCGTACACGCCGTCGTTTCAGGCGGCGTCATAAAGAAAAAGATTTCATTTGGAAGTCCTAAGAAAAATACGTAAACTAAAACATTGGTAATAAAAAAATCAACATACAGTACTGTATAATCAATATAATCGATGCAAAAACTAACCTATACGTACATATATGTATACACTAAATGAGTTTGTTTCTTCATTATGATCAGAGATGAACGTAAACAAAACATTGGTTGCCGTTTTTTATCGTGCTTTTTAGGTGTTTAGGAAACACATGATATAAAATCGCCTTTAATATTTGTGCCTGTTTTAGTTTAGGGTGCTGTAGTACATGCATTAAGTGTTCTGTACATTAAAGGGTGGTTTGTTAACAGTACTACGTACAAGGGAAGGTTTTAAAAGTCCGAATATACATCTTAAATAAATAGGTAAATATGCTGTCACTACTTCGCGGATTTTCACCTATCGCGCCCGCGTCTGGAACCTATCTACCGCGATAAACGAGGGTTCACTGTATATATACACACACACACACATATATATATACAGTGAACCCTCGTTTATCGCGGTAGATAGGTTCCAGACGCGGGCGCGATACGTGAAAATCCGCGAAGTAGTGACAGCATATTTACCTATTTATTTAACATGTATATTCGGACTTTTAAAACCTTCCCTTGTACGTAGTACTGTTAACAAACCACCCTTTAATGTACAGAACACTTAATGCATGTACTACAGCACCCTAAACTAAAACAGGCACAAATATTAAAGGCGATTTTATATCATGCGTTTCCTAAACACCTAAAAAGCACGATAAAAAATGGCAACCAATGTTTTGTTTACGTTCATCTCTGATCATAATGAAGAAACAAACTTATTTAGTGTACACATATATGTATAGGTTAGTTTTTGCATCGATTATATTGATTATACAGTACTGTATGTTGATTTTTTTATTACCAATGTTTTAGTTTACGTATTTTTCTTAGGACTTCCAAATGAAATCTTTTTCTTTATGACGCCGCCTGAAACGACGGCGTGTACGCTCAGTAAACAACCACGCTCAGAACAAACAAGGCATTTAACGCGCATGATGACAGTGATAAATAATGATACAGTACATACAGTATTTACAGTAAAAGCATTTACAAAATATGTTACCTTACAAATATAAATTATACAGTACTTGTACGTAGCAAAGCAGGAAAACAATTTGAGAGAGAGAGAGAGAGAGAGAGAGAGAGAGAGAGAGAGAGAGAGAGAGAGAGAGAGAGAGAGATTGTTTTACGTACGTAAATGTAAATTTTAAACAAAAAAAATATGATAGGTTACAACATGTAGACTTTTAAAACCTTCCCTTTAACTTAATGCATACAGTACGTACATTACTAAACTATAAAACAGGTTAAAGTAAAAAATAAAGATTGTTACTGTACTCACCACGAAAGAAGTTGAAGAAAAACTTGAATGGTGATGGCGATGAATTTGCTGCACAGTAAAAATGATGATGATGAAGCTGATGATGTGTTCTACTGTGCAGTCAATGATAGTATTTTACGTCTCTTCAGACGGAGGTGTCTTTTCCTGGGACACCTCTTCAACTTCTTCCTGGGAAACTTCTTCAATTTCTTCCGAAGGCGTACTAGCAGGAGGAACTGGCTCTTTTTTGCGAGGCTGGAAGAACATTGTGATCGGAAGTTGTTGCCGCTGCTTCTTTTTTCGATCCAAGAGCATCCTGTAGGGAGTCATGATGTCATCGACCTTATTTGAGAATTGCATCGAGCGAACCATATCCTCGTCCCACTCTTGTAACATTTCTTTCGCCTCCTTCATATGGTTGCAGAACTTGGCAAGCCGTTCTAATGTTAAGCCCGTTTCTTCGACATTTTCTTGGGTCTCTTCCTGGGTACCCTCACTCTTTTCCTCACTTGCCGATTTCGTCAGGTCTTCGAGGTCTGCGTCAGTTAGGGGCTGGGAATGGCAGTCCAACAACTCGTCGACGTCTTCAGTCGTCATGTCGCCAAACCCGTCACCTCCAATTATGGCAGCCAACTGCAAAGATTTCCGTATTGCAGAGTGTTGGATTTCCGACGGAGTAAATCCCTTGTCGTCGTTAACAATATCGGGCCACAGCTTCTTCCAGCTCGCATTCACGGTTGCAGGTTTCATCTCTTGAAGTGCCTTTTGAATATTCTGCAGGCACGTGGCTATGGTGTACTGCCGCCAGTACGCCTTCAAGTTGAAGTCTTCATCCTCGTCATCTTGGGCAGCATCCACACACGCAACGAGGTCCGCCAAGGTATTCTTCGTGTAGAGGGCCTTGAACGCCCTGATAACCCCCTGGTCCATCGGTTGAATTAATGACGTGGTGTTGGGTGGCAGGAACTCAACCTGAACGCCCTCACGCGACAGGTCAGTTGCGTGTCCACCAGCGTTATCCATAAGGAGAAGGATCTTGAATGGCAAGCCCTTCTCTAAGAGATATTCATGGACTTGCAGGATGAAACACTGGTGGAACCAGTTGGAGGTCAGCATCTTCGTAATCCATGCTTTTTGATTATGCATCCAGTACACGGGAAGGAGATTCTTATTTTTATTTTTCAAAGCGCGAGGATTTTTCGACTTATAAATAAGCCCCGGCTTTAACAAAAATCCAGCAGCATTGCCACACATCACGAGGGTAACGCGATCCTTGAATGCCTTAAAGCCAGAGGCTTTGGCTTCCTCTTTGAACAGGAAAGTTCGCGACGGCATTCTCTTCCAAAACAAGCCGGTTTCATCCATATTAAAGACTTGTTCCGGCTTGTATCCACCTTCCGCGATAATGTTCTTGAAAGTCTGGTTCACGTAAGTTTCAGCAGCGGCAGTGTCAGCGGAAGCAGACTCCCCATGCAGGGAAACGCTTTCCAGGGCGAAGCGTTTCTGAAACTTCGCGAACCATCCTTTGCTTGCGGAAAAACGTTTCTGAGGCTGGGAATCAGTGGATGTCCCTGGTTGAGGATCATCTGCATCATCATCATCTTCAGCATGGTTGCCGTCGTCCTCTTTAGGTTCCTTTGCAGCAAAATTCTCATATAAGCTCAAAGCCTTTGTTTGGATGGTGTTCGTATCCAACGCTATGTTCTTCTTCCGGCAGTCGGCAATCCACACAGCTAAAGCACCTTCCATGCGTACGATCGTTTTATTACGCGTTGTAACGACTCGCTTCGCTGATCTGCTAAAGGTGATTGCAGCAGTCTTTCTAATGTTCGCCTCGTCCTTCTTGACGTAGCGAACGGTGGATTCGTTGATGCCAAAATGGCGGCCGGCGGCCGCGTAACTTCTACCATCTTTTAACATGTCGAGAAGCGTAACCTTCTCAGCTATCGTCATCATTCTTCGGTGGCGTTTAGGCTCACTACCAGCCTTACTAGAAGCAGAACGCTTGGGAGGCATTGTAACAGAAAGTTCAACAAAAAGTTCAACTTAAAACAGTCGCACACAGCACAGATTAAACTTCACAAACTTAAGAACGTCTACTCAGCAATACGCGGAAAGAGAAAGTGAACGATCCAGCCCCGCGAGAACTTTGATGCTGCGGGTAGAAGATGCGGGCAAAACACCAATCACAGGCTAGATAACAAAACTTGAGTTTTGATTCGTCATCTATCAGCGCTTGAACCAATCACAACCCGTCTTACAGTACTATGATGCGTTGGTTACTCATAGAAGATGCCCCGCGCATAATGAACGTACGTAGATTAAGTACAATACCGTAATAATAATAAATAATGATAATAATACTGTACAGTAATAATAATAATAATAATGATAATAATAATAACAATAATAATTTTATTAACAACAACAACAATAATAATAATAATAACAATAATAATAAAAATTTACGTACGCTATTTTACGCCTCTCTCTCTCTCTCTCTCTCTCTCTCTCTCTCTCTCTCTCTCTCGTACGCTTACAGTATTCGAAATGTGATTTTTGCAACAAAGAATAATATTGGATGCAGTACTGTACTACGTACGTATACATACAAAAGATTCATGGAAAAGAAGCACATCCATTACAGTACACACCATTCTAATATGGTATGACTGCATCTGATTTGCGTTTCATGTTCGATTTAATTTTACTACGTACTGAATTATCGTATGATCACATTCTCTTTTCGTGTTTTATTTCTTTCTGTGCTGAATTATATATCATATGTAATGCAATGAACAATCAGTAAGAGCAGATATTACTAATTACAGTATTAATGGAATTACAGGTAACAAAATATCGTATTTGGTTGTCTTCAGATTTCGCGGTATTTTCGAATTTTCCGGAAAATCCGCGATATGTATATATATATGGGTTATGGGAAAACCCCGCGAAGTGGTGAATCCGCGATTGTCGAACCGCGAAGTAGCGAGGGTTCACTGTATATATATATATATATATATATATCTAAAGTAGGAAGATGTGATGTAGTTCTAAGGGAAAAGTATGGGAAATATGTCTGGGTAATAAGCAAAGCTCTACCTCCAGTTTGTTTCTTCATTATGATCAGAGATAAATGTAAACAAAACATTGGTTGCCATTTTTTATCGTGCTTTTTAGCGTGTTTAGGAAATGCATGATATAAAATCACCTTTAATATTTGTGCCTGTTTTAGTTTAGGGTACTGTAGTACATGCATTAAGTGTTCTGTACATTAAAGGGTAGTTTGTTAACAGTACTACGTACAAGGGAAGGTTTTAAAAGTCTGAATATACATGTTGAATAAATAGGTAAATATGGTGTCACTACTTCGCGGATTTTCACCTATCGCGGCCGCGACTGGAACCTATCTACCGCGATAAACGAGGGTTCACTGTAAGTCACTCGGTAACACACTTAAGACTTACTCAGGCTTACTCCTTTCAAAATATTGGGTATACTGTCCCGAGATTAAATAATCATAACAGACATAATCAAATAAAGGGGACTAGAAATGCGACGAGGTTTGATTAACCTAATCTTGATTTATTACATAAACTTACAGTAAAAGAAATGGACATCTGAGCAAAATTTAAAGGTATCAAAACAAAATGTGATGTAATAAAAAGAAATTCAAAATAATAAAAAAGGGTTGCCTAGAAACGTGGCCTTCTGCAATGGTTAATAATCAAAATTGGGTTGGACACGTGGCCCGGTGACCTTGAGACTGCTAGTCTCAAAGGCAAGAATGACATGCAAAACAGTACACACAGTCCCACCGCACACAGCCAGAAATATGTAATAGCCAGCTAAACCTAAATCACGTAAGAATTAGTCTAAGCTAAAAATGGGGAAAACTAAGTGGCCACGTATTGGTACCTGCACTCCTTGGAATACCGTCCTTGTCCTCAAATGCCTATTGACCGTGCATGCACACTTTGCACCTTGCACCCTTGACTGGCTCACCCCTGGAATCCTCACTTTTGGCAAATAGGGACTCCCAGGCTTGTGTCCTTCCCTAACTTCAGCCGCAGCTTCTGGTGTGAGTCGAGTTTTGGGAGGGGGGGGGAGGGTGAGCCAGCGGTGCAGATTCATTGACCAGGTCGGTCTACCAGTCTCAACTGCTTGTAAATGAATGGGGCGAGGTTAGGGTCATGCGGGTTTACCTAGCTTCACCTTCCAAAACAGGTGACGGACGTTGAGCGCAGGGAACCAAGTAGAGGTGCCATCTCGAACTTTAGGACAGGGCAATATATTGTTGTAAGGAGTGCATAGGAGGCAGGATTTTGTACAAAACACTTAAGAGAATTCTTGCTGCTCTAAGGGAGTTTTTACAATAATCCTACCTATTCTGGCTTGCTAAAAATTAACAGTTAAGATGAGAAATAAGCAATGGGCTGGTGCGATGGGCATACATCTTAAAATTAACAGACCTTAATTGGTATTGAAAAATAAAAGCTGCATTAAAAATTATATTCAAAACCAATTTAATAATTTATCTCGCCCCAAGGGGTTCGAGGAAAAAACCACCTTACGCCTGCTAAGGATTTTGCTGTGTGTATCTACGCTGTGACATCACGAACATGGCGTACGCTATTGTCAACAAGTTAAGTTGATTTAAAATAGTTCTCCCGATATTTCAGTAAAGAAAACTTAATGTAGGAGAGAAAGTTTAAGGGGTAGCTACAGTATTAGTAGAGAACCTAAATACAAAAGGAAGAAGAAGTGAAGAAAAATTCTTCAAACCCTGGGGATAAAAGGGAGAAAAAAGGGTGAGAGGGGTTAGTTCCGGCAAATGTGATTCAACTACTTATTAGTATGTGAGATAAACTTACTGGATGAACGAGTGAGTGAAGTCGTTCTTCACATCGTCCGTTTAAAGTTAACAAAACACTGTTAGCATTAGTCAAATTTAATGAAGTTAAAGTTATGCAGGAATGTGAACGTGGGGAAAATTAATCACGCAGGCAATGCTTCACGGAAGCGTTAAGATAGGTAAATGAACAGTGTTAACTTTAAACGTACGATGCAATGGTAATCAAATGATTAAAAGTACTTAATTCCTCCCACCCAAGGGGTAAGGATAGATCAAACAAAACGTGGGCCAATAACAGTTGAGTTCAGCAACAAGTCTGGCCAATGACAAATTCAAAATTATGGGGGTGAATCCCAGTCCCGGTCTGACATCCAACGTTTTACATAAAATGATTTTGGAAAGAAAGTGACTGCCGTAATGAAAACTTTGTATTCGTCGAGTGACAAAAGGAGAAAAGTAACTTCATTCTCGGCGTTAAAATGTGAATAATTGTCTGACACTAGTTTGAATGACAAATTGAAGCAAACTAGATCCATGGGGACATTGCAATTCTGTCGGCTAAAGTCTTTGATGTCGTCTTTAAGGAAATAGTTTGAAAGTGAAGCATTAAAAGTAAAAGTTATGTTCAGCACGAGCTGAAGGATGTCAGGGGGATTGTAGTAACAACATGACAAATTGTCAAGGCAAAAATTAAATTTACGCTTTGAAGTTAAAGCAAGGGATTGACCTGGAAAATGCTGCTATACAACTTGGCAAAAATAATAAAAGTTTACAGTGGCGCCATATATAAAAATGAAAATAATGAATGATGTTCATGGTACCATGATCCTCAAGCAAGGTTAATCGTAAACACGCTCAAGCTCCGGTGCTAGATCTACAAGTTTGACCTTCGCTAAATCAGCCGTCAGTGCAAAAGATTCCTTCCTGACTGCTAAAGTCTTAAGGTTGCGATCACGCGGCTCGTTCTGAGAGCGGGTTTCAAATTCTGACGTGGATGTTTTAGCGTCGACGCGGGTTTGAGCGGATGTTACGGGCTTAAGGATAGGACTATCAGGCAACGTGACCACTGGTCCGTGGGATGGTACGGGTTTAATGAATGAATCTACCGGTACAGGCCTTTGCTGGCCTTCACGCACATGGTCAGGTTGGGTGGTATTTGCGCTACCAAGAGGGGGGTCCATGGTGAGACCTCGAATGGTATTTCCTCCCGAACACATTGACAAAGGCGGTACAGTCAAAGAGGTTTGAGGTCGATCAAGCTCTGGCTTAAGGTTTAGAAGTGAGGAGGGAGCAGTAGGGAATGAAGCAAGGTCACTAAACTTGTGCCGAGTTGGCAGCATAGTATTGAAAGTTGAAGCTTTTACGGGTTGGGGAATTGATGCAAAATTATGAGCATTGTGCCTGACTGCCGAGATATTAGGGGTATCAACTAAGGGACTGTTAATGGCATTTACAAAGGGATGTGTCACTGAGGGGGTTGCCCTCGAAGAAGAACTAGACTGATTAGGTTTACTTATTAAACTGGGATGAGCATTTCGGCTATTAAAAGCAATTTCAATTAAACTTGAGCAGGCAGCAAGCACGGGATAGTTTACTTTAACAATGGGATGGTCGTAATGATGTCTCCAAAAATTCTTGTAATTACAAAGTTCATCTCTTACTTTACCAACTTCTGTTTTAAAATGAGTCACGGCTTCAGGACCCATATTACGGAAATCTACTGAAGCAAGAGCATGAAGTGCTAGGTCAGCGTCCTCCCAAACAAAGTTGAATGTTAACTCCTGTTCCTTAAGCTGAGCATTAATCTCCTCTGGGCTGAGCGTTTCCACCTTAGGCGGTGGTGGGATGTTTACGTTACAAGTGAAGTCCGCCATCTTGGGTTGACCACGTTTGAAGAACGGATTCGGTCAAGCAAAACAAAATGTAAATCTGAATATTCAAATGTTACAAGCATGATAATCAAATATTACAAATTACTCATAATAGGAGGAAAATGGTTAAATGACTACACAAAATGCAAATAACAAAATTACTTTGAAATTCAAACTGCCCGGGACCAACAAAGCAGATGATGCTCGGTCACGTGACAAAAACTTTACTAAAATGAAGTACATACGCACATGGCATTAACTGGCTGAATTAAATTGCTTGAAAGTAAAACATGTTGGAAAGCGCATGGGCTTATGAATGCAAAAAAGTTAAAAGTTAAAAGTAACAGGTTGAGACTGACACTGTTGGTGTAATGGTTTGACAGTTGTGGGCGCACTAAGGCAACCACTGAACTATTCAAAAGGTAAATAGGCGCACGAGGCAACGACTTAACTGTTAAAGTGCACTCTCGTAGAGGCTAAACAAATATAAAATTTCCCAAACGCGTAGTTAAAACAAAGTACAAAAAGAAAAATATCCTCGCTAAAGGACAGAATCAAAATCTCCTCGCTAAAGGACAAAAACAAAATTATCCTCAGTAAAGGACAAAAACAAAAATATCCTCACTAAAGGACATAAACAAGTCTCTCCTCGTTAAAGGAAATTGAATGGAACTACACGCAGTAAGTTATGTACGGTAGACAACGATTACGCACCCTTTAGTTTGGGTTACAAACAAGATCCGCCATCTGGGAATAAACACGTGGAATGAAACGGACTTGGTGAAATTAAGTTTCTACGCTACTTTGTAAGAAGACGTAAAATTATGTTGCGCCAATTTGTTCTGTAGGACAAGGACACGTGCTAGTTAGAAAAGTTAAGGAAGGTAATCGACACAAAGGAATGTAGCCCAAGGTACAAAATGTTACAAATTAGATGTTAAATTACCAAAATTAGTTGACAGAGCGAGTAGACCGGTGCTCTCGTCGAACAATAAACACGAGGGTCTGAACAACAAAAACCTTAGTTCAAGCAGTTTACAACTTTCAGGTTATAAGCGGAACCCGCCACAACACGTGGGTGAACAGATTCGAAACAAAGCGAAGTTCTTACGACAAATTGTAGAGAACATTCAAGCAAAAAATTAACCTGGCTACGTGTTCTTTCCTTAAACACATGGTCGATACAAAAAGATCATAATGACTATACAGTGAACCCTCGTTTATCGCGGTAGATAGGTTCCAATCGCGGCCGCGATAGGTGAAAATCCGCGAAGTAGTGACACCATATTTACCTATTTATTCAACATGTATATTCAGACTTTTAAAACCTTCCCTTGTACGTAGTACTGTTAACAAACTACCCTTTAATGTACAGAACACTTAATGCATGTACTACAGTACCCTAAACTAAAACAGGCACAAATATTAAAGGTGATTTTATATCATGCATTTCCTAAACATGCTAAAAAGCACGATAAAAAATGGCAACCAATGTTTTGTTTACATTTATCTCTGATCATAATGTAGAAACAAACTGGAGGTAGAGCTTTGCTCATTACCCAGACATACATATTTCCCTACTTTTCCCTATAGATATATATATATATATATATATATATATATATATATATATATATATATATATATATATATATATATATATATATATATACTATATATATATATATATATATATATATATATATATATATATATATATATATATATATATATATATATATATATATGTGTGTGTGTGTGTGTGTGTGTGTGTATATATATATATATATATATATATTTATATGTATACACATATACATACCTACATATATACATGAATACATGCATACATATATATATATATATATATATATATATATATATATATATATATATATATATATATATATATATATATATATATTACTGTATATATATGGGTTATGGAAAAAATCCGCGAAGTGGTGAATCCGCGATGGTCGAACCGCGAAGTAGCGAGGTTTCACTGTAAATCTCTCTTTCCAATTAAAGTCTATGCATTACACATTAAAAAAACTGGCTGGTGCGTGTGGGTAGGTGATATAGCGAATTAATGTATGCTTAACCCTTTTACCCCCAGGCTCTTTGGAAATTTCCAACCCTTAAACCCCAGGGGGTTATTTTTTTCCCAGCACATTTTGCAGTATATATTTTTTTTAAATTGCTCTAACAGCCTTAATTTTTGTCATAGAGAGGTCAGGTTGGTCTCATTCTCTTGGAAAATGCCTGAATTTTCTCAAAAAATTATCAAAAATATGGCAAAAGAAATTTTTATAGCATTTTTTTTCAAGGACGTACCGGTACGTCCATGGGGGTAAAGGGATGGGTTTTGTGAAACGTACCAGTACGTCCTTTGGGGGTAAAAGGGTTAATCAAGCTGATTAATTACGTTAATGCTCATAAGTCAAAGGTAAAAGATCCGGTTCGAAGGACCACTCGTGTGGAGAAATTTTTAAGTGTTGAGTGGGAACTTGTTGCTCCAGGAAAGTCTCCCTACGTCAGTTCCTAAAAGATCAACAGGGGAGGATAAGGAGCACTAACACTCAGGGCACAAACACCCTGCTAACAACTTTGCTGACGTAGTTCATTAACCATCACTCTTAAATGCAAAAAAGGGAAATTGTACTCAGTCCAAAGTCCGGAGAACTTCACACGTGAAATAAAAGCAATTTTTGGGCTCAGGCCATGTCGTCCTGATGGAAGGTTCCTATTAGTAGCTTTCCAAGGGATATTTGACTACAGTGATATTCCCAGAGAATTTACCTTTAGGTCTCCAGAATTCTAACTCAGGGCGCGAATATCCTTAAAATTTCTCCTAAGGATATCGCATAAATCAGGGGATGTATATCTTGATACGACACATAGCAATCTTCACCCCGAATAGCGTTTTCGCTTCGAGGGGGAAAGTGGCAAAATTTGAAGGGGAGCCGATATCAAGGTTACCCTTCCTCCCTTACTACTTTGAGTATCCAGAAGGCGCTGTACGTTGCCGCCATGTTTATTCCTATAAGTGTAGCGGCATCGCTCGGTGATTTTCCCTGTTATCTCTCTCGTTACGCTTTGGTTTTTTGCGGATATCATACAATATCCAGCCTCTTCTGCCTCTGGAAAGTTGAGTATTTGATCTTTACATTGTATAAATTTTAGCTCCTGCCTCACAGTGAAATTAGGTTAAATTAAGTGATGGAGCTTTGCCTTAACCGGAGGTGCCATAGGCGCTGTCGTTCATAACGCATGAGGTATTTAGTTACCCTGAACGACTTTCCCGGTATTAATAGCATGAATATTACGAAGCTATTCAGTCTTCATTGCTAGGAAGTTATTTATATCATGCTGATTGTATTCTTGATAGTTTCGGCAATTTAGGTAACCGAACCTTGCTCGTGCTAGGCTTCCTAGCCTATGCGTTTTAGTTTACTTTCAGGCATGATATAATAGACATTCCTAGTGTAATAACAATTAAAATGAAGCTATTTAGGCAATTTATACGTGTAAGATAATTTGATTGCATATATATTCGTTTTCCTCAGCGATCGTATACGAGAGTTTCGGCGATTAAGGTAGTCGAATCTCACCCGCCGCTAGGCTATTAGCCTAGTGGCTTTAGTATACTTTCATACATGTTCTAGGTTTATCCTCGTGTATCGTTTTATCAATTCTGGTGGCGATAGATATCTCCTAGAATTATTATATAAACCGATACTCGTCTCCAGTGGAGATTTAAGGGTAATCCCTCCTTCCCTCTGAGTGCAGCCTTAGGCTACAACTCTAGCCTCGTCTTGCCATCGAGTAGATATTCCAGCTTGATTGGGCTAGCGTTTTCTGTCTCTTTCCTTGGCTGGGAGATAGCAGGCTTTGGGTTTCGGTCAGAACCTCAGAGTACATAGTCTTTTGCCGGCAACCGGCCAGCAAGCTGAATAGTCATTCCCTTGCCGGACTAGCTGCCGGCATAGGAGGCTAGACCTCCCTAGGCTGCCCTTGAAGTGGTTGTATGATACCGCCACCTTCTCGCTGCGGTCTAGAAAACTAATCCTGTGCTCGCAGACCCTAGGCTGAAGAATAGACATTCTTCTGTCGCCTAGGATCGCGCCGGCACTGAAACTCTGTTTCTCCTTTGTTGAGAGGAGGCGGCAAGACTGCCGCCATCCCCTTAACTATATTGGCAGACCCTAGGTTGGAGAATAGATATCCTCCTGCCGCCTAGGACGGCGCCGATATTGAAACAGAGTTTCTTAGGGGTGTGGTAGGACCGGCAACCCTGCTGGCTTCTTCCACACCTGATACAGGACCCTTTTTCCTACCCCTCTGTCCTTTAGTTATGGCCTAGTCATCGCAACCCTTTGGCTGTCGTCCTACAATCTTTGTAGGGTGTTCTTCAGTCCTCTCTTGGACTGACCTCCACATACCAGTGACCGGCAATAGTTTGTGTTTGGATGGAAGCTTGAATGATACTTTCTCCCCTTCCATTTGAACCCTCATTCTGGAGAAAGGCAGTAAGACTGAGTACTTATCACCATTATTTATTGTTAATACACATTTAATAAGGTACCCTTCACTCCTTACATTCTCTCTCTCTATCGGCTAGTGCCGCTGGATACTAACCTGGCCAGCAGACGCCGGCCAGGTTGATGCTGCTGGCCACTACCCCAGGACCGGTGCGCCGGTCTCGCTGGCTGGACTGTGCCGCGAAGTGCTAGCCTAAAACTACAGTATATGATAATACAGTAGCCAGTATATTTGCTGTATAGATCATACTGCAGACAGAAAACTTTAGTATAAATTATACAGTAGTTATTTTCCAACATACCCTGTGTATCCTTGCACAGTCTATTGTTGAGACCAATTATATATGGAAAGAAAAGATTTCTTTCAACATACTGATAGATGATCAGTTACTATTTACCCACATTATTAAAAACTTTAGGAAGTCAGTGTTAAGTTACACTTATCTATCCTTACATGTTAGAATTCTTCCACTGGCTTTCCTGAATAAGAAAACTCTAGGTTTTAATTATGGGGGAGGTTGCAGCAATTGGCTGGACAGGAAACACAAGTATGTGTCTTTCCTAATTCTTTTCTAGCTTGTCTATCCTAAGCTATATGCAAAAATATATGCAAAAATATCAATAATAGTATTTTATATAGTTTGTCCAGAGAGATGAACTACCGCATACTCATTTATTTTTCCTCTCTTTACAGGAGGACCATCCCAAGTGCCTTAGAGTCTTTTGCAACGTGAGGAGCAAGGACTTCTGTGGCCATGAAGAGTGCAGAGCTCATTCTCTCTGCTCCATCTCCAAGGGACCTCTGAAGTACTGGGACCCCCGGGACTGCAACGTGTGCAAGGCCTTGGTTACTGAGGCTTTTGATGACCCCAAGACAGCGGAGTCAAGGGATGCAGCACGAAGTAAGCTGCGTAGATGGGTTCATAGCTTTCAAAAGAATGCCACGGGACCTTACCTTCCGATTGAACGGATGCGCGCTTGTCTGTTTCCTAAGGCGGGGACGGATGAAGAACATCCACCTAGATGAGAGGATGTCGGAGGTGTCTGAGGACACTGAGAAAGACCTTCTAGCGGAAGGTCTAGAAGAGGAGTCTACCCTGGCTCCTGAGACTGAAGAGGATGATGTCGAATCGGAGTCCGTTTCGTCGGTTCCAGCCCCAGAACCATTACCCTCTACGTCTTCTGCTCCTCCATCAGATAACATGAGTAAAGCTTTGACCAGTCTCAGGGCTATGATGGAGAATCTTCGTAAGCAGAATGAACAAAGGGACGCTGAATTGAAGAGAAGGATGGACCATCTCGCCGCATCCCGTGGGTCTCAGAGAAGACTCAACGTGAAAGATCTTCCACCTTTCTCTGATGTGAACCCTTGGAGGCATGCAGAATACATGCCGATTACCAACGGGAAGATATTCATATCAGAAAAGCTGGGGGCTGTCCTTATAGAGGAAGTCGACTTTTGACCCAGCTTTAAGTCTTACCCAGACTGCATCGTCCGCTTGAAGGCGGAACCTACATCCAAGGAGGGGACAAAACCAAAGGAGGTCATAGTTCTTGACCATGAAAAAGCTCAGGCTCTGTTGTCAAGTAGCCTGAAAGGCAAGGGGTTCACTAACTCAAAAGTGCCAGCCCTTAGCAAGAAACACCCCTCTTTTCTTGCTCCAGCCAACCTAGCCTTCCCCTTTACTGCAAAAGGTTTTAAGGCAGTTATGAAGGCAATAGAGGCAGGCAAACTTTGCCCTACACTCGAGGAGTGTAGACCCTTATCCCTAGCCCTGCCTATGGAAGATAAGGACTGGAAAGAAATCCACCTTACCTTCTCAGTTGGAAAGTTGGAGGCAGACATTGCTGGACACCAGTTCAGCGAAAACCTCCCTAATCTGTTTGACTTTCTCTTGTGTAGTGAGCAAGAGACAAAGGAAAGACTTGCCGCATCCCTGTCCCTCCAGATTTGCTTGGAGGCAATGGCAAGCAACAGTAGAACCCCAGACATGAACATGGTTATGGCCAAATCACAATTGGCTACGCTCGTCAAGGACCTATATGGCTTCATTAGGGCCAGACGCGCTTGTAGGGAGTTAGTCTTTGCTTCGGCTGCAGTAAAACACAAACCCATGAAGCTGATAGCCTCCAATATCTGGGGAAAAGACCTCTTTCCGAGCAAAGTGGTCAAAGAAGTAGTTGACAAGGCCGCCACGGAGAATAGAAATCTTCTCCAGAAGTGGGACATGTCGGCGAAGAGGAAGTCTTCCCCGGATGAAGGTCCCCAACCTAAGAGGAAGACGAAAAGACCAAGGTTGCCCTCTCGCCCTGTCAGACAACAGCAGCAACAGTAGCAACAACTTCCTGCAATTCCCATGACTGCGGTGCCCCAGATGGTGGCACAACCCCAACCAACTTACCAGATGGTACCTCAGCAGCTGGTGGCCCAGTCACCAGCATTTAACACAGCATATGAGAGGCAGACCACTACCTTTCGTCCTAAAGGTAGAGGGTCGAAAAGGGGCTCCTCTAGATACCCTCCAAGAGGAAGAGGGGGTAAGGGAAGACGCAGTCAAGGAGGCAAGTCCTTCGGACAGTCGAAGCAATGAGATGCTTCCGGTAGGAGGAAGACTCCAACAATTTCAGGATCGCTGGACCTTCGATCCTTGGGCCCAGAGCCTAATCAAGAACGGATAGGATGGAGCTGGAGGACAGCTCCACCATCATTTCCTCAATTCTTCCAACACTTCACCCCCGTCCTGGAAGAATACACCCGAGAACTCTTGAGCAAACGGGTGATAAGGAGGGCAAAGTCCATCAAATTCCAAGGAAGGATGTTTTGTGTTCACAAGAAGGACTCAGACAAACTCAGAGTCATTCTGGACTTATCGCCACTCAACAAGTTCATAGAAAACAACAAGTTCAGGATGTTAACCCTTCAACACATAAGGACCCTGCTGCCAAAAGGGGCGTACACAGTCTCGATAGACCTGGCAGATGCCTATTGGCATATTCCAATCAACCGCCCCCTCTCCTCCTACCTAGGATTCAGGCTACAGAAGAAGAAATACGTCTTCAGAGCCATGGCCTTTGGACTAAATATAGCCCCAAGGATTTTTACAAAGCTTGCAGATGCAGTCGTTCAACAACTACGCCTAGAAGGTGTCCAGGTAGTAGCCTACCTGGACGAATGGCTGGTGTGGGCAGCATCCGGGACGGAGTGCATGCAAGCATCCAAAAAAGTGATCCAATTCCTGGAACATCTGGGATTCGAGATCAATGTCAAGAAGTCTCGATTAGCTCCAGCTCAAGAGTTTCAATGGCTAGGAATACATTGGAACTTGAAGTCACACCGTCCCTCCATTCCACCAGGGAAGAGGGGAGAGATAGCAGGATCTGTCAAAAGACTACTGAAATCCGACAGGATATCATGACACCAACAGGAGAGAGTACTGGATTCTCTCCAGTTTGCATCAGTGACAGACCCAGTGCTAAGAGCACAGCTAAAAGATGCATCAGGAGTCTGGAGAAGATACGCATCAAACGCTCGAAGAGATCTAAGAAGACTGATTCCGCCTCGACTACGATCACTTTTCAAGCCATGGTCAAAGGCCAAGAACATGAAGAGGTCTGTGTCCTTGCAACTACCTCTACCTTCAGTCATCATCTATACGGACGCATCAAAGGAAGGATGGGGAGGTCACTCCACCAACGGAAAGTCCAAGGGACTTGGTCCTCTCTATTCAAGACCTTCCACATGAACATTTTAGAAGCCATGGGAGTCTTTCTCCGGCTGCAGAAATTATCCCCTCGCAATTCAGTCCACGTAAGACTGATCCTGGACAGCGAAGTGATAGTAAGTTGCTTGAATCGTCAAGGCTCGAGATCACCCCAAATCACCAAGTGATGTTGGCCATCTTCCGCCTAACGGAAAAGAAGAGATGGCCTTTTTCAGCAGTTCACCTTCAAG
Source organism: Palaemon carinicauda (assembly GCF_036898095.1). Lineage (NCBI taxonomy): Eukaryota > Metazoa > Arthropoda > Malacostraca > Decapoda > Palaemonidae > Palaemon > Palaemon carinicauda. Next base: position 157,690,629 of record NC_090725.1, on the reverse strand, counting down.
GGTTCCACAATGTGACGGCAGATGTTCTATCCACGCTCACGCCGATAGAGTCAGAATGGTCCCTAGACGCAGGATCATTCTCCTTCATCTTACGTCAAGTCCCAGAACTGCAGATCGACCTCTTCATGACGAGCCACAACAAGAAACTACCTCGTTATGTGGCCCCATACGAGGACCCTCTAGCGGAAGCGGTGGATGCATGTCCCTCGACTGGAACAGATGGAACTGGATTTACCTGTTCCCTCCAACCAACCTCTTAATGAAGGTCCTCAACAAGCTGAGATCCTTTCAGGGAACGGCAGCTCTAGTGGCTCCCAAGTGGCCAAAGAGCAATTGGTTCCCTCTAGTATTGGAACTGAAGCTGAGGCTGGTCCCTCTGCCAGACCCAGTATTGAATCAACAAGTACAGAAGTCGATTGTCTTCGCTTCATCACAGAAAACCCAAAACCTTCATCTCATGATTTTCTCTCCTTAGCAGGTAAGAAAAGGTTGGGGATAACGTGTAAATCAGCCTTGACTAGACCTCTGCTATACGCCTTCCATGTAGACTTGTCAAATGAAATCTTTAACAAGATCCCTAAGGCTTACACTAAACTTAGGCCTGCCGCCCCTCCAAAGCCCATTTCATGGTCCTTGGATAAGGTCCTACACTTGGCTTCAACAGAGAACAATGAGGATTGCTCTCTGAAAGACTTAACCCAAAAAGTTATATTCTTGTTTGCTCTAGCCTCGGGGGCCAGAGTTAGTGAAATAGTGGGCCTATCCAGAGATGAGGGCCATATTTAGTTCACAGAAGTGGGAGAACTGAATCTTTTTCCTGCCCCAACATTTCTCGCCAAGACCGAGCTACCTACCAAAAGGTGGGGTCCCTGGAGAATCTGCCCTCTGAAGGAAGATGTCTCGCTGTGCTCAGTAGAGTGTCTAAAGGTCTATCTTCGTAGAACTTCACACTTCAGGGGAGGAAAGCTCTTTAAAGGAGAAACCTTGGGGTCAAATCTATCCCTAAAACAACTAAGGGTGAAGATCACCTATTTCATTCGCAGAGCGGATCCTGACAGTACACCCGCAGGTCATGATCTGAGAAAAATTGCTTCGTCATTGAATTTCTTTCAATACATGGAATTTGAGCGTCTTCACTCATACACTGGATGGAAGTCATCCAGAGTGTTTTTTCAAACATTACGCGAAGCAAGTGCAAGAATTGAAACGCTTTGTGGTGGCGGCATATAGTGTACTAAAACCTGTCGTCTAGTGCTGCGAGGAACAGTGAACTGATTGGGACTGTCAAAGTAAGGGTGAAGGTGTTGACACCTCACAGTGCAATACCTTAAGATAAGTGTCACCAAGGTGGCACTATGGACTGTTATAACTATTTAAGGTGAAAGAAACATAGAGATAACACTTGTGCTGTGTGTTCTTACACAGTGTGAAGAGACAATCGAAATTGCAGAAATGCATATTGGAAAATTTAATAAATTTTCAGTTTTGTGGCTCTAACAATATTTTTCTCTTTCAGGTGAAATAAACATTTCTAGTACTGATTGGATAGGTAGGCTTTAAGGCACTCCACATGGCACAGAGAAGCAGTCCTCCTGTAGTGGAACAATCTTCCAAGGCCCCACACATTTCATGGAAAGTTTGTTTTTCGCCAAGAATCCAGGATGTGGATAACCCTGAATCCGAGAATTCAATGTGGCCATCATCCCTTGAAAGAGTCACAATCTCACTGACTTTAGTACCAGAAGCCAAAGCAAGTAAAAATATTGACTTTTAAGTAAGATCCCTAAGAGAGGCAGAGGCTTTATCTATCGAAGAGGCAAAGCTCAGGACTTTATCCAACGACCATGAAATAGCCTTGGGAGAAACATTAGGTTTCAGTTTAGCGCAAGCATTTGGGATCTTATTGAACAGCTCACTATTGAGTTCAAGATCAAAAGCATACGCGATCGCTCTAGTTAGTGCTAACTTACTTGAAGCAATAGTTGCAGAGGATAGACCTTGATTGTGTAGTGAAATGAAGAAATACAAAAATACTGTACATAGAAACAGAAGAGGGATGATGACGTTTCACGAACGCAAACCATTTTTTCCAGGAAGACAAATATTGTCGTTTTGTGGTGTTGGACTTGTACTCTTCTATGAAGTCAATTCTTTCCCTCGCAGCTCCGAATTTTCTTTGACCTACGAGGGCGAGAAAATCCTTAGCTGAAGGGTTTTCGTTATCCAAGAGGATGTGAAGACAGTTGTCTTTGAACAACCTAGGACAGCACTGGAGATGGTACAGGGATCTGGAGGGGTTTAAGTTCCAGAACAAGAGGGTAGGGTACCAATTGCTCTTGGTCAATTTGGGAGCCACCAGAGCTGCTGTTCCCCTGAAAGTCTGCAATTTGTTCAGTACTTTCAGTAGGAGGTTGAATGGAGGAAATAGTTAGATGTGAGACCACTGGTTCCAATCCAGAGACGTCGTATCAATTCCTGTCACTTCCAGATCTAAGTTTCGTGCTAAATATCGAGGAAGCTTCTTGTTGAAGCTCGTCGCAAAGAGATCGATTTGCAGTTCCAGGACTTGCTATAGAATGAAACAGAATTATTTTGCATCCAGAGACCATTCTGTTTCCTGAGGCTTGAATCTTGACAGGGCATCCGCCGTCACACTGCGAACCCCTTTGAGGTGAACTGCTGAAAGATGCCATCTCCTTTTTGCTAAAGAAAGAATGGCTTGGATTAAATGGTTAATCTGAGGAGATCTAGAGCCCTGTCTGTTGACACAGTGTACTATTGTGTTGTTGTCAATGACCAATTTGATATGTGATTTTGTATTTGGGCATAATCTCTTCAGAGTCAGAAACACTGCTATAGCTTCCAGAACATTGATGTGAAACTTCTAAAATGCAATCGACCACTGACCCTGCACTTTCTTGGAAGAGGAGTGTTCCCCCCAACCTTGTTCTGAAGCGTCCGTGGGAATAGTCACAGAAGGAGGAGGTTACTGTAGAGGGATGTAATTCGATAGACTCTTGGCAGTGGACCACTGCCTGAGCTGCTTACGCAGTTAGACCGGGGTTTCATGGTGAATATCTATCCGAGCATTAAATACCTTTCTTTTCCAGACTCTCTTGTCATCTTTGAGTCTTGCTTTCAGGATTGGGTCTGTCACGGCAGCCAACTTAAATGACCCCAAGACCCTTTCTTGTTGCCGTCTGGTGAGTACTTGTGAACCAAGTAGGCACCTGACCGAGTTAGCAATTTCTTTTCTCTTGCCCTGTGGTAGAGAGAGGGTGTGTGTCTGTAGATTCCAGTGAAGTCCTAGCCCTGGGAATTTCCGAGCTGGAGATAGCCTGGATTTCTCCAGGTCGATTCGGAAGCCCAGAGATTGTAGGAAGTTCATGACCTTATGGGCTGTTTGAAGACATTCCGACTTCGTTGCGGCCCAGACTAACCAGTCATTCAGGTACACCATCACCTGAAGGCCTCTGTTCCGAAGTTGTTGCACAATGCCCTCGACTAGTTTCGGGAAAATCCTTGCAGCTATACTGAGCCTGAAGGGCATAGCTTTGAATACGTAGGCCTTTCTTGCCAGTCTGAAGGTAGAGGGAGAAGTGACGACCTATTGGAAGATGACAATACAGTAGGTATCTGTAAGATCTATGGAGACAGTGTAGACCACCGGGGGTTGTAGGGTCCGTATTTGCGATAGTCAGCATCTGGAACTTGTCGTTCAGAAAGAATTGGTTTTATGGGGACAAGTCCAGAATAGTTCGAAGAGTGTTCGAATCTTTCTTTGGCACGCAAAATAGCCACCCTTGAAAGTTCCCTTCCTGAGATTCTGAGCATAACCCTCCAAAAAGGGGGTTGAAGGTTGAAAGAACCTCTTGAACTGAGGTGGTTTCTGTCTCCATTTCCAACCTAGCCCTTTGGAGACTATGCTGTGAGCCCAGGGATCGAACTTTCATTGATTCCTGAACAGGTGAAGTCGTCCCCCTACCAGAAGCTCCTCATTGTTGTTGCAAAGGACCAGCAACACTAATTGTCTTGTCTCTAATTCCTCGGCCTCTAGTTCAACCGCCTCTTCCAGACCTTCCCCGGTTACTGGAGCCCTTCTTATGAGTTTAGCAGTGTGGAACGTGGTGGTAGCTCTCTCATACATCGGGTTGAAAACTGGAGACTGTGAAACATACTGCTGGGGAACCGTGTACATAGTCTGAGGAATGGCGGCAACTAAGGCTCTTGCGATAGGAAGGGATTTCCTTCCCTTGGAGTGACTTCTGGGTCTCTTGCCCTTGGGTTGAGGTCCTTCATTGATGGTAAATTTTCGTTTAGAGGAAATACTCCACTTGTCAATAAGGCTCTTATTCTCCTGAGCTGCTTTGCCCATGACTTCTTTAATCAATTTCTCAAGGAAGAGATCCTTCTCCCAGATATTGGAGTCGATCAGTTATTTGGGTTCATGACTGATCGTAGCAGTGGGTAGGACGTGTTCTCTAAATGCTCTTCTGGCTAGGAAGAAAGTATTGCGATGCCAATGAAACATGGTTAGGTGAGTCTTCACCAAGACAGGGCCGAGATCGAATTTGGAATAGTTCCCAATAAGCATCTCTAGATAAGATTGAAAGGATGAAGAAACAGAGTCTCTCTTTAGCTTCCAGTTCTCCCTTCAATGGGGATTCGTGAATCCTAGGCAGTTTCTCGTTAAACTGTTTGCCTCCAATGTCTTTATCTAGTTTTCCAACAGTGAAGGTATGCTGGGCGTCCTCCTCGACATTCGAATCATAAGGAAGGGCTAGAGAGACAGGTTTACATTCCTCTAACACTGGGAATGGACTGTTCTCCATTACTGCTTTCATCACTGCCCCTAAGCTTTTAGAGGTAAAAGGGAAGACAGTATCCTTGGGGGCCACAGAAGTGGCCTGTTTCTCGCCAAAGACAGAAAGTTGGGTATTGTTGAATTCAGCTGTCTTTAACTGCCATGATCCAGAATGATTGTTTCCTTAGGGATTGTATCATCCCTATGGACGCTTACGAGTCAAGCCTTATGTAACAGTAAGGATAACTATTGATCGATGGAAAAAGTTCCAAGTGCGAAACTGGCTTGAAACCCAAACTATCCCCAATATGAGGGAACCCTTCGGTTAAGGCCATATGCTCAGCATAGCACCAAGGGTTCTTAATTGTGCATTCTGGTAGGCTCGAAGCTGGGAGAGCTTTAGAAACAGGTGCCTGTTGTAAAGCTTCTATCCTTGTTGTTAGGTCTGCTTCAGAGCATTCATATTTGGTGGTTAGGTTCTCCATGAAAGCTCTCATGGAAGCCATTAATTCCAAGTTATAAGGAAGCGAAAGTTTGTCTGATGTCGGAAACTAAGTGGAGGTGGAAGCTGTGGCTTGGCTAGAAAGTACAGAGGCACTGGGAGCTGCACTCACCTAATGTATATCCAATGACTCTTCTGAGGCTTCCGTGGTCAGCAGGATCCTCTCCCTCTCTAACGACACAGAAGAAGAAGTAGACATGTCAGCGTCCAGGCTCCTGCCTTGCTGAGCTTCCCCGACTTTGTCATCCACATGATCTGCTGGTACTGGAGGGACTTGGATTGTCAGTAACTGGTGACCAAATAAAGAGGACACCTCAGCCTTGGGAAAGAGGAGGTCCTTCAGTTCCAGAGATGGAAGATAAGGGGCACCTTGTTGAGAGTTCTTCTGGAAGCCTCTTACCCAGTGTCGGAGCGTCCTCCGATGTCGATCTCGATCATCCAAGGAGACGTCTGTGGCATAGAAGCCGGTTTGAAGGATATTCGTGCAAACCTGGAAGTTGGTAGGGTCCCAAATTTCAACGGATCCCTTAGAAACATGGCAATAGGCATGTTTCCGGCTGGTTTTGTGGCCACAGGGCAACTTGACCCGCCTAATACAGGTGACCGCTGAACACTTTATGTCATCAGCGCTGTAAAGATAAGACATTTCACTAAGTACAAATCATTAAAAATCATATCTTCTTAAAATTAGTGAAAGAAATCAATCCTAACCTAAATAAACCTACCCTTAAAGAATGGCTAAATCTAAAAATTGATTAGAACACATAACAAACAGCTTATAAATCTATCGATTTATGAAGCAACACATAATGATGGTGTGGTAGGAATATGGAAGAAAGGACCACATCAAAGGAACACCAGAACCTCCAGAGTAGGTCCATTTGAACAGCCTAAGAAGGCAAGTTCACTCATCATACTGCCTAGATAAGCAACAGCTGCCCTCAAGGCAGTTACTATTTCTAGTAGCCAGTAAAAGACTGACCTGTCAATACCCCAGGTATGTCGACACAAGGAGGCAGACGCATTGTAAAGTCAAAAATCCCATAGGGAAGGGTCCACAATCAGGGGAAGTAAGGGAATGAAAGACAGTTAATAAGTGAACCTGCTAAGACATGATTATTATCATTAACTTATGAAAAGTGGGGGTGCAGCCAGTAAGATAATGAGAGCCGTACAAGATGGCCAGGATGCTAGAATAATAAATTCAAAGGATGTTCTGACAACCAGGCAGGATCCAATTGACCAACTCTAGAGGACAATGTTCCTCAGATGTGGGATAGGAAAGAGCAGATGACTTGTCTAAGACTGTAGCTGAGGCTGCAGAGGGGGTGACCCACAGCCAACACACAACCAGTGCTAGAGTAGTGAACTCAAGCTGACAAGACAGGAAGTAGAGACAGGAGGCGGCACTTGTGTTTAGATGGGCTAACCTGGCAGGGAGTCAAGACTCCATAGCAAGAGGGATATCTTAAGCTGACCAGACAGGAAGCAGAGACAGAAGGTGGCATCTCTGCCTAGATAGGCAAACCAAGCTAGGGAGTCAAGACTCCTTAACAAGATGGATATAGCACAGGAAGAGACGCTGTAGACATAGAACAAGCACTGCCAAGGTGGCAGAAGACCCCTAGAGGTACCAACTCCATGCCTAGATAGAGTTAGGCCATAGGGAGAACTGTGTAGGCAAGCCTAGCATACCTAGCGGGTGAGGATAAGCTCAAAATCTATGGTGAGATGACTAGACAAGAAGAACATAGTTCCAGTACAGTCAGGTTATAGCCTAGTTAGGAGGGGGAAGGTGCAGACAAACACCCAAGGGTGGACTCTAAGTCGGCAGACAGATTTCAACTAGGGGAGGAGAAAATCTCACCTACCTAGACCAGGAAAGATAACCTACACATAGGCACACTAACAGACACAAGGAAAGGGGAAGAAGTGGGTGGTGATGGGAGACTCAGAAAATGGTGAGGCGGCATGACAGGAAGGCCCAACAGCAACATTAAAACAGCAATAGTGTTCCAAGGGGCTGCCGTGATAGGGCACAGAGGACAAGTCCTCACAACCAGGCATAGCCTACTAAGGACTAAGAGAGAAGCCTAATAATGGTTAAGGCAACATAAGGAGGCCTACTAGTCAGCATCAGAACAAGCGGTAAGGCGTTTCAATGGGTGAACATGAGTAGACACAGAGAACAGGATCCCTAGACCTATGCCGCCTCGCCAAACATATAGACTAAGTGGAAAGAGAAAACAGTCACCCAAGGACAACTGAGAACACTAGCCAACTCCCAGAAGGACCTTCAATACCGCAGCTCTCCGCCTTGACGAATCAACAGTGTGGGAAGATAGACAGCCTCATCCAACAAGTAAGGATTGGTGAAAGAAGGGCATGGTGCATAATGAAAATTGACCAGGCATGATGTAATGGTGCTGAATGCCTGCCAGCCTCGGGACAATAAAAGCATACAAGATAATGAAAATATAGGGTGGAGACGCAAAATTGTCCAACACATGAAAAAGGGGATCAACTTAGTCGATGAGGAAGAAGCTGAAGCATCCATGATCGAATACCACTCAAAAAACTAAGAAAACTAGCAGAAACTCCAAGTTAGCCAACAAAGATGGCGCTGTGAAAGGGGATTGGATCAACAGGAAACATATTAGATGTAGCACATTGAGATCGAGAGTTGTAACAGCTCTCATGCCAACATATCCTACACTCAACCTTTCCTTCGAGACAAGGTTAACTCTATTTGGGGAAGGATAACCATGGCTTGTTATTAACATGTCCCTGATTTATACACGATATCTCTTGGCATATCCGCTCCTGAGGTTGGAACTCCATTGATACCTTTAAGGTAAATTACTCTGGTATATCACTCACAGAAATATCCCAAGTACAAGCTGCCAATGAGGAACTTCCATCAGGATAACATGCGACGAGCCCAAATATATATACTGTATATACATACATACATATATATATATATAAATATATGTGTATATATACACACACATATATATATATATATATATATATGTCTTACTTATAACTGTAATCGAACAGTTTAATATGTTTTTTCAAAAGGCTCATAAAAGAAACACAGGAAATAAATAAATCACTATATTTCGGTCAATAAACATTGACCCTCTTCATTTTTACTTTACATCCTGAAGAGGGTCAATGTTTATTGACCGAAATATAGTGATTTAATTATTTCCTGTTTCTTTTATGGGCCTTTTGAAAAAAAAAATAAAAATATATATATATATATATATATATATACACATATAAATTTTTGCACATTCAGGCGTGTTTTTTTTCATATTCAAATAACCCATGTATATTTTTGCTACATTAATGTCATGATTCTCTTACGAACCTCGGGATCAAAGCCCCAGGCAAAATCACACAAAGACAAGAGCTTGTGACCGGCCGGGAATTGTTCCCTGGTCCGGCAAACTTGTAGAGACAGTAACTAAACCACATGGGCAAGTGGTTTAGTCACTGTCTCTACTAGTTTGCCGAACTAGGGATTGATTCCCGACCAGTCACAAGCTCTTGTCTTTGTGTGATTTCGCCAGGGGCTTTGATCCCGAGGTCATTAAGAGAATCCAGACATTAATGTAGCAAAAATATATATGGCTTATTTGAATACACACACACACACACACACACATATATATATATATATATATAATATATATATATATATATATACAGTATTTTATATATATATATATATATATACACATACATATATACAGTATGTATATACGTCCATATATATATATATATATATAAATGTATATATATATATATATATATATAAATATATAATATATATATATAGTATATCACATATATACACACACACATATATATATATATATATACATATATATATATATATATATATGTATATATATATACACACATACACACACACAATATATATATATATATATATATATATATATATATTTAGATATATATACACACACACACACATATATATATATATATATATATGATGACTTTTTGCTTGGCATAGGGTGACACCAAAGAACAAAAGAATAGCCTTTTCTGGGCTCCTCCTGTGCCGCCCAGTGTATGCTCCTTTAGCACCATTTCTAAGGTATATAAACACTTAATGCGGTAGCGAAACCAACTAGACCGTGCCCGAAGGCAGGCTTGCCAACCGAGTTCAAAACTATGATATGTAGTATATCATCAAAACATCAAAATAATATCCAAAGCACAATGATGAGGTATAATCGGTGAGAAAAACCTCCAAAATAAGGTTTGAAACGAAAAACAATCAGTATGGAAGACCATTTGTAATACGTTAAGAATGAGCGAAGGCGGTAGCAAGCCAGCAAGGGAGCCGCAAGCGGTCTGACAAGAGGAAAAATTAAAACCTCGAATAAAATTAAAAGTAATGGCAATGCTACCCCCCAAAAGCTCAAAACTCATAGATCTGGTACTTAACTTAGATGGGGAGACCAGGGAATTCGCCATCAGCTCAAAGAAATGAGATATGAACGAAAACACCGAAAAGAAAATTATACAAATGTTCATGGAATACTGTGCTATAAAGGAGTGACGTCACTGGCGTGGGTTAGGTTAGTGGTAGTAGTGTTGATCGGCACCTCGCTGTGGCGGGGGTTTTGAAGAGGAGATATCTAAATGGTGCGAGACTTCTGGTTGTGAATTATCACGCCCCAGTATTATATAGACACCTTATATAGGTGAGCGAGCTGGGTTCAACCTGGCATTCCTATGCAATTTTTTCTCTGGTAATATATAGCAGTTATATACCTTAGAAATGGTGCTAAAGGAGCATTTCACTGGGCGGCACAGGTCTCTCGCCCAGAAATAGATTTTTCCTTCGTCAAAATCCCTTTATCGATAAAAATCAATGTCATATATGTTTTCAAGCACTTAAATTATATCCATAATTTCTTAAAAGAACTGAATCATGTCTCCAGATGTGTCAAACAGTTGAATAATAATGATTTTCATGGTCTGTTATATTGCACTTATCAGATACGGTTGAATTTTATGGATGAACATCCAATTGTATTTAATTCGTGATTCAAATAAGCTTGATTTTTCATTTTCACAGCTTGGATTAGATTCTTAAGGAAGATTTGGTACTATAGAATACAATATTAACACAACTTTTAAAAATTCAAATATCAAAATATACCAAATAATTCACATATATTGTTAGAATTTCATATACACGTTTTATTAACACACCAAGGTCATAGTAAATCCTTTGCAGTTAATAATGTAGTTTGCTAAACTCACAAGTCATTATAATTTAGATATCGCCCATTATTGCACACAAAAAATAAGCCAAGCATTAAGATGATGTGACAACAATGGTGTTGCCTGAAATTTCCTGTTGACTACTGTGCTGTATTCTTGCATTTTTGGGCTCAGGCCATGTCGTCCTGATGGAAGTTCCTTTAGGGTAGCTTCTTTGGGTATATTTGACTATGGTGATATTCCCAGAGAATTTTACCTTAAGGTATCCAGAATTCTAACTCCTGGAGCGAATATCCCTAAATAAATCTAAATGGGATATCACATAATATCAGAGGACGTATTCTTGACACGCCACATAGCTATCTTCACCCCGAACAGAGTTAACACTTCGAGGGGTCAAAGTTGCAAGAAAACGAAAAGCGAGAATGAAAGGAGAGCCGTTAAGAAGGTACCTCTCCTATCCCGTTTCGAGTGTGTACATAATGCCGCCGACGGCGCCATCTCTATTCCTTATCGCGTAGCTCTACTACTCGGTGTTTCCCTTGTGATTCTCTCGTATCTTGGATTTATTTCAACATTATGATGCTTTTTCCAGCCTCTTCTGCCTCTGAAACGTTGAGTATTATCTTATGTATTAATGTAAGCTCTTGGTGTTTCGAATTAAATCAAAAGTGATATTAACGTAAATAAGAGCTGTTGCCTACCGGAGGCGTCCTGGACGCTGTCGCTCGCTATGCATGAGACATTTAGTTAGCCAGAGCGACGTTCCTGGTATATATGCTTTAATAAATCTAGCTATTTAGCTTTATGATAGGAATTCTTTATATGATACCATTAATATATTCAGTTTTGGCGATTAAGGTAACCGATCCTGGCCTACGCTAGGCTTCGTAGCCTAGGCATTTGGCCCTAATACTTTCATGCATGATATATGGATTTCCGAGTGTTTTGAATTTATTGAACCTATAGGCATATTTATACATATAAGATATTGTTGAATAATTATCTTCCAAGATTGTATACGAGAGTGTTTTGGTGATTTAGGTAATCGATTCTCACCGTGCCTAGGCTAGTAGCCTATGGGGCTTTAGTATACTTTCGCACACTTCCCCGGTTGTTCTTTTCTCCCCTGGAGACTAAGTTCAATCCCTTTTCCCTCTGATTAAGCCTTAGGCTTAATCCTAGTGGTTTTAACTGAATAATATTCAGGTATAACTATACTGGGAGGTTTCTGCCCTAATCCTGTAACCAAAGTGACTGGTTTCAGGTTTGAGCAGAACATCAGAGTAATTAGTCTGGGGTGTGTATCTTCCTGGCTTAGAGAATGAGATTCCTTTGCTAGGTTAGGTACAGTCATAGGAGGCTTAGCCTCCCTAGACCACATCCGAAGGTTTCTGTACGAGATGATTCCTTCTTCTAGTGATCTAGCTGACTAGTCCAGTGCTGTTGTTTTCGGATTGGAGGATAAGATTCTCCATTTCCTAGTGAATAGCAACATCCAACTTTGTTTTGGTATTGAGGAAGGTAGCAAGTATTGCTGACCTTTCTCCCTATAGATAAACCCTAGGCTAGGATGAGTTTTCTTAGCCTCTGGGGCCAATCTCATACTAGAACAAAGTTTGCAGGACCCTCTTCCCCTTTCCCCCCTCTATCCTTAGTAATAGCCTAGCTATTACAACTCTTGGCCGTCGTTCTACATCTGTACCTAGAGTAGGTTAGGATGTGGGACTGGCTCAGTCCTCTGCCGGCCGGCAGAGGCCTAACTTCTGTAGAGTGTTCCCCAGACCTCCCTTGGTCTTACATCCATGTCTGTCAGTAGAGCCCGGCAGGCAATGGATAGAAGGAAGCCTGAATATTACATTCTCCCCTTCCTTATGTTCACTCTTTCTGGATGGAAGGCTGTAAGGCAGTGCCGCCTTATATCCTTACATCCATGCTATTTCTCTTGTTAGTATATTTTACTCCTAGCCCGGCTGCCGGCCTCTAAGCCGGCAGCCGGGCGGGTGGAAGTTCTCTGGTTTTGTTTTACTGCCGGCCGGCATAGGTATCACCTACCATTGCCTGCTGGAAACAGCAGCACACCATAAGATTTGCCGGCCGCTACGAGTAGTGGCCGGCAGTCAGGTGCTGTTGTTTTTCATTTGCCGGCCGGCAGAGAGTGCAGGCCGGCACACATACATACTGAACCAGTGATCTGCCGCCCAGTAGTCTGAAGGTAGTATACCTTTGAACTAGACTAAGGTACGTGCCGGCCAGCACAGGCCGGCACAGACCGGCACATGCTGGCCGGCAGACATTATATTCTATACAGTAGCCAGTATTATTTACAGTATAGTACATACTGCACGGAGAAAACTATAGTATAGAATATATTGTAACACTAAAGTTTTTCCAACATACTTGGTGTTGCCTTGTACAGCCTTTTGTTGAGACTGTACAGGATGGAGAAAGTGATTGATTGATTGATTTATAGTTTTCAGGCATCCTGACATCTAAGGTCATTGACGGCGGTAACATTTAATGTATGCATACAAAAATAAAAAATAAAATAAAATAAAAAAAAAATAAAATATTTAATCAAAATCATAAAAGTTGAATGTTATAAAAGTTAAATAGTTTTCAGAAGACCTGCTTCTGAAATAAATCTAAAAATGCCACTTGCATAGTAGGACACATAATTTCCAAGGATCTTGGCAAGGATGAACCTGCCATCCTCACCTCGAGCCTCAAACAGATATCTATTCCTTAAGTTGTTATAATTGGGGCATTCGGTCAACAAATGCCTCACTGTTAGAGGTACTAAACAGTCGTCACAATACGGTTGATGTTGGCCCTTTAGCAGAAACTCGTGTGTCAACCGAGTGTGACCAATACGGAGACGACAAAGAGACGTCTCCCATTTTCGGGGCATCATATTATACCTCCAAGGAAATCTGACATTTGTTACCTCTCGCATTTTATTCCCATCTAGGCTATCCCATTGCTGTTGCCATTTATTGCAAACCAATTTCTTGATGTCAGGTAAGAAATCATTACAGGGAATGGGATACCTTCTTGGCAGCAACTCAGATGCAGCCTTCTTAGCCAGTGAATCTGCCTTCTCATTCCCAGACACACCTACATGTGCTGGAACCCAACAAAATTGAACTGTTATACCTCTCCGTCCAATAATAAAAAGCCATTCTAAGATCTTTAAAACTAGAGGGTTATTAGAATTAAAAACTTCTATAGCTTGAAGGACACTCCTTGCATCACTAAAAATTGTAAAATTACCCTCCTTCTCCAACGCTATTTTCTCAATAGCGGTTAATATGCCATACAGTTCGGCAGTAAATATGGAAGCGGTCAGAGGAAGTGCACCTCTACAATTAAAACCATTACTATGTACCCCAAATCCAACGCCAGCATCAGATTTGGAGCCATCAGTATAGATAAAAGTTGATCCTCTATGTTCTTTAACATGTTCATTAAAAAGAGACCTGGCTTCTAGGTCTGACATATTCTTCTTATCTCCTAAAAAAGATATTTACAAAAAGATATCTCTGGTAATTTCCATGGAGGCGTTGATGATACCTTGAATGGAAGTATCTTACATCTAATTATATCCAGACTGTTTAATAATCGTTTCACCCGAAAGCCATAGGGTTGAGGAGATTTTGGGTGCATCTCAAAGTATGTTGGGTGCCTCACAAGGCTTGCAGTCTGGAAGGCTAAAGAATTAGGGAGTCTTTGCAATCTAAACCAATACCGAAGAATAGAAGACATCCGGTAAAGGTCTAGAGGCAACTCTCCAGCATCAACAAGGAGACTTGGGATAGGTGATGTTCTAAATGCTCCCGTGGACAATCTAATACCTGCATGATGTATTGAATCTAATATTTTCAACCGGCTTGGGGTTTCTGAAGAGTATATTTCAGAACCATAACTAATTTTAGAAAAAATCAAGGCCTTGTATAATTTTAAAATAGTATTGCGGTCTGCCCCCCATGATGTATGGGACAATACTTTTAAAATATTCAGAGCTTCAACACATTTAGCTTTTAGCGCTTTTAGGTGAGAAACCCATGTAAGTCTACAATCAAATATCAAACATAAAAATTTGGTTTCCGATACACATGGGATCCGTTGACCTTTAATGTATATATCCGGGTCAGGATGTGCTCCCCGGATACGACAGAAATGTACGATAGTAGTTTTACTTGTCGAGAACTTAAATCCATTCATATCGGTCCACTGGATAATTTTGTCAATCGAGAGCTGTAGATTTCTCTCAACCATTGCCATTCTGGCTCCAGCAAATAATATAGAGAGATCATCCACAAATAATGTTGAGAGAACATCCTGGGGAATTGCTGAGGATATCCCATTAATTGCTAGTGCAAAAAGGGTTACACTCAGCACACTACCCTGAGGAACTCCTTCTTCCTGGCACTTACTCTCTGATAGAGTTTCCCCAACTCTCACTTGAAAAACTCTATGTGAAAGAAATGCCTGAATAAATAGTGGCAGCTCTCCTCTCAATCCGATTTCATGAATGGTTTTAAGTATACCATATCTCCATGTGGTATCATATGCCTTTTCAATGTCAAAAAATACTGTAACATGGTGCTGTTTGGAAGCAAAGGCTTCACAAATAGAAGAATCAAGTCGTATCAACATATCAGTCGTTGAGTGCATTTTTCTGAATCCACATAGAATCGGTGATAAAATACCTTTCTTTTCAAGGTACCATATCAGCCTTGCATTGACCATTTTCTCCATGATTTTACATAAACAAGATGTCAATGCAATAGGACGATAGTTTGCTGCTAAAAACTTGTCTTTACCGGGTTTTAAAAAGGCTAAAATAATGGCTAGTTCCCAAACACTTGGATAACTATGATCATGCCATATTCTATTAATAATGCTTAAAATAAATAGCTTTGTATTAAAATGTACATGTTTAATCATTGCATATGGAATTCTATCAAGTCCAGGGGCTGTATCATTGCAATGAGCCAGTGCGGAATCAAATTCTCTTTCAGTGAAAGGAGAATTATAAGACTCTTCCCTTCTTGTTCCAAAATTTAAAATTTTCTTTTCTTCAATGCTCCTATACTGGTGACCAGGGGCTCCTACACACTTGCTGGATACATTTGAAAAATGACTAGCCAGGGCATTGCTGACATCATTTGCTTCAGTTACATACTGACCATTCACCTTCAACACTAGTGGTGGGTTGGGGGTGAATTTGCCAGCCATCTTTTTTACTTTCCTCCACACAGCAGATGGTGGTGTTCTACTGTTAATGGAGGAAACAAAAGACATCCATGACTGCCGCCTTGCTTCTTTCATGGCATGACGGAACTGTGCTCTACATTTCTTGTACATAATTAAATTCTCATCAGTTCGGAGTCTACGCAATCGTGTTAGAGATCTTCTTGTGGCTCTGTGAAGGGCAGTTAGTTCTGAAGACCACCACGGGACTGGTCGTCGTTTGAATAACTCTGTTGTTTTTGGAATTGAATTGACTCCTGCTGTATGGAGAGTTCCATTCAGTAAGTCTATGGCATCATCGATATTTTCAACCTGTTCAGCATCCCCCTCAATTTCGCTTAGTTCACAAAATTTTTCCCAGTCCGCCTTGTCAAGATTCCATCGTGGCAATCTCTGTAAAGTTGGACCATTGTTGGTGTTTATAATGATTGGTGCATGATCACTAGTATGCCAATCATCTAATGTCCCCCAATCAAAATCAAGAAGGCAGTTAGAGCTTGCAATTGAAAGGTCAATACATGACAAGGTACCTGTCAGAACATGGAAGTGTGTGGGCTCTCCTGTATTAAGGAGTCCTACATCCTCATTCTTCACAATTGATGAGATAATATTGCCCCTTGTGTTTGCCAAAATATCACCCCATAAAGGATGTCTACCATTCATATCTCCCAGTAAGAGAAATGGTTGAGGGAGTTGTTGAATGACCTCTGCTAAATCATCATATAAAATATTATCATTTGGAGGTAAGTACAGAGAGCAAATTGTATATTTTCTCCCTATATCAATTTGTACAACAACTGCCTGCAGGGTTGTACGTATAGACATAGGTATTTGGGTGGAGAAAGTGAGCTCTTTCTTTATTAATTATCAAGTATATTAAAACTCTTACCCTGGTGTGAGCTACACCTAATTTCCTTTGGAAAATATAATGAAGGTTATTCTAGAATGAGACTTAACCTTAAAGTTTTAATATCTGGAAGGTT
Source organism: Palaemon carinicauda (assembly GCF_036898095.1). NCBI lineage: Eukaryota > Metazoa > Arthropoda > Malacostraca > Decapoda > Palaemonidae > Palaemon > Palaemon carinicauda. Next base: position 157,673,810 of record NC_090725.1, on the reverse strand, counting down.
ACAGCAATTGGCTGGGCAGGAAATACAAGTATGTGTCTTTCCTTCTTTCCTTTCTAGATCAACAGTTATAAGCTATATATATATATATATATATATTATTCATAAGTTATCCAGTGATATGTCTTCACTTGATACTCATGGAATTTCTTCTCTTACAGGAGGACCACCCGAAGTGCGGGAGCATGTTCTGCAATGTCCGCAGCAAGAACTTCTGTGGACATGAGTTGTGTAGGAGGCACGCAGCATGTGCAGTCTCCAAAGGTGATCTCTGGTATTGGGACCCTCAGGTATGTACCATATGTTCTAACCTGATTACTGAGGCATTTGACACCCCTAAGTCGGCAGAGTCAAGGGACGCAGCTAGGGAAAAGTTACGAACCTGGATGAGGGGTTTTCAAAAGAATACTTCAGGCCCCTACCTTCCAAGCACCTATCTTTTTCCTAAGGCATCTGCGGATGCAGTAATTCCTCAGCCTCACGGAGATCCCAACTATTCAGATTCAGGTTGATTCTGAAGTCTCGGACGCCCTACAAGACATCCAACTGGACGATAGGATGTCTGAGGTGTCCGAGTACACCGAAAAGGACCTTCTGGTAGAAGGCCAGGAAGAGGAGCTGACCCAGGCTCCTGATACTGAGGAGGAAGAAATCAACGAGCTGTCAACTACATCGGTTCAGGCCCCAGAACCTATTCCCTCAACATCGTCTGCTATCCCAGATGATCTGGGAAGGACTCTTTCTTCCATCGTTGAAATGATTAAACAGATGCAGAAAAAGAATGATGAGAAGGAAGCTGCAATGAAGTTAGAGATGTGGAGACTTGCAGCATCACGTAGGCCCCAGAAGAAGCTCAACGTGAAGGATCTTCCTTTGTGTTCGGATGCCAATCCTTGGAGGTATGCCGAACACATGCCTATGACAACTGGGAAGATTGTCATATCAGAGAAGTTGGGTTCAATTCCCTTTGAAGAAGTGGAATTCTGGCCCAACAAGGAGTCTTACCCGGACTGCTATGTCCGGCTTAGGAAGGAGCGAGCCTCAAAGGAGGTGACGGAGCCAATAGAGGTCATAGTCTTTGACCATAGTAAGGCACAGGCCTTACTAAGGAGCTCTATGAAAGAGAGGGGCTTCACAAACTCAAAGATACCAGATTTGAGTAAGAAGCATCCCTACTTTGTGGCTTCTCCTACCAGAGCCTTTCCCTTTATGGAAAAGGGATATAAGGCTGCCTTACAGGCGGTGGAGGCAGGGAAACCATGCCCCTCTTTGGAGGAGTGTAAGCCGTTGACCCTGACCTTACCCATGGACCAGAAGAACTGGAAGGACGTTCACCTTACCTTCTCAGTCGGGAAGCTGGAGGCCAATATTGCCGGACGTCAGTTCGGTGAGGACCTTCCAAAGCTGACTGTTTTCCTCTTGTGCAGGGAGCAAGAGACAAAAGAGAGACTTGCAGGATCGATGTCCTTACAGACGACTCTGGAGACGATGGCAAGTGACTCTAAGAACCAGGACATGTTCATGGTAGTGGCCAAAATCCATCTGGCCAAAGAAACTAAGGATCTCTATAGTTTCATCAAAGCTAGGAGAGCTTGTAGAGAGTTCGTGTTTGCTTCGGCTGCAGTGAGGCACGAACCTAGGAAACTGATTTCCTCTTGTACAGTAAGGTCCCGAATTATGCGAGAATTTGGTCGATGAAAGGCCTCGTGTAATTGGAAATTCGTGTATTTCGAAACACATCATGGCGGCAAACAGCAACCTACCCGTCAATTTTTTTTCACTCCATTTCTAGCTTTCTAGCTATATATATATACTGTATATACACTGTGTGTGTATGTATGTGTGTATGTATGTATATATTATATATATATAAAACATATATATATATATATATATATATATATATATATATATATATATATATATATATATATATATATATATTACTGTAGCTTTTATCTTAACAATACTGTAAGAAATCCTTCTTATTGATTTTTTTATAAAATACTGTACAAAATTTCTTTTATGGATAAATAAAACAATAAAAAGTTGTTAAAGTTTTGATAATTTTCTATGACTGTAGTATTTACTACTGTACTATGCATAGCTTACTGTTTTCAGTATTTTCCGAATAATGTAGAATTATTTCCTAAAGATACAAAAAACAAAAAAGGGTTTTCAAGGTTTGATACAGTATCTAGCAATGGTTAAAAATTACAGTATAGTACTGTATATCCATGATGACACTCCTACAAGTAAACACGGCCACTAGGCGCAAGTGTGCACTAGGCTGCTGTACGATAATCTACCGTAATTTTCTGCCAGAAAACATCTAAGCGTCCCCCTGGACCAGGTTGCCGCTAACGTACCGTCACGCTTTTTTTGCCCTGAGCGGTCATTTCACTAATGATAATTTTTCAAAGTTAATATCATTTCTTTATGCTTATAATTCATAATTATAGTTAAAAGTAGGGATATTAATTAAATGGTTGAGTAAAAAAAACAATTAATACTACTATTATTTCATTTCAAATGGCTACATAATACTGAATATTCTAATGGGTTCTTTTTATCTTCAATCGTAAATCGTACGCCTGGATAAGCAACAAAAGGAAAGGGATAAGTCTCTCTCTCTCTCTCTCTCTCTCTCTCTCTCTCTCTCTTCATATCGTTTCCTGTAGTTTTCAAATATGTTCGTCATACATTTGTTCATTATTTATCCACTTTCTCCTCTCTCTCTCTCTCTCTCTCTCTCTCTCTCTCTCTCTCTCTCTCTCTCTCTCTCTCTCTCTCGCTCTCTCTCACGGCGTTTCCTTTCTCTTTATAGTTTTGTGAAATTTCGTTGTCCAGTAATTCGGTAATGAGAAGTCATTTTCGCTTTCGGCATCGACAGAAAACTTTGTTTCTTCAATATCCTCATCACTGGAGGATTCAGAACTTGTGCTCTCATTATCAAATTCCTCAACAAGAATATCATTTATTTCATCTAAAGAAATAACCTTCCTCTTTAGACCGTTCATTACAAAAGGAACAACAAATAACCACTTATGCATGAACGCCCGAGCGCACTGATAGGAAACCAGTTTCTAACATCAAGCTACCTTCAGAAAAATAGTTGCCAGACATCATATAAGTTTCTATTCACAGTCCCCATATGCTGAGAGTGTTGCCAAGTGGTGATCATATACTTACTATATGAGTAAACGTAATATCACGAGACTGACGGCTTGTAAAAGGCAATTAAAGTCATGAACGGAATATACAGTTGAAGGCGGTACCGAGTAGATCGTGGTGAACGGTTTATCACGTGGGTGACACTTAACAGGTTAAAAAAACATTTTATATAGTTCGGTATTTTCTCTATCCATCCTCTCCCAGAAAACCTTCAAATGTGAATTATCGGAATGTGTGCAGATCTTGACAGTGCGCTAACTAGTTAGCGACTGAGAATAAAAAAAATAAAAAGCCCGATTGACGATGCTGATGAAGAGGATATCGAATACCGATGTTTCCCTAATTGATTTTTTCTACGTTCTGTCTAATCCAATGTACAGTACATTCTTATGTAAAGGACGAACCCCAACATTTCTTGATGCTGCTACACTTTAATTATAGATATTTTACCACCTATTTATAATCTTTATTTATAATAACATCTTTAGTAAAAGCTCTTCAATATCACTTTCAGAAGTAAATGCGTTTATGATCGACAATGAAACGTAAAAAAAACGTTTTCCTTTTAAGAAGGCGTTTTTTTAGGAAAAAAAAAACAACACGAAACAAAATTGCTCATATTTCATATATTTTGATTTTCTAAGGATAAATAAAACAACATTAATTATAACATTATTATTACATAGTACCTGGTAAGATATCTTTTGCCGCAAAAGTTAAGCTATAGACATGTTAAAATTGGTTAGCGAGTTCGTTATGATCGGCGATGGAACGTACTAAACAAAGTAATGGGTTTGGTTGTAGTGACATGTTTGGCAGTAGCATGATATAAAATAGTCTTTATTTAATTTAATTTTTGGATTCAAAAGTACTATATAAAAGAATTTCAAACAATTTAGATGAAACGGAGCACAACGCACTACTACTGGATGATAGCAGTAGTCTTGCGCACGAAAGCAACAAAGGTGTTCCCATGATGATGCTGTTCTGTTGATTTTTTTTTTTGGAAACTTTTCAATATTTCAAATGGCATTGTTGATTTTGATGGTTTTTAATTTAAAGTTTATTGAATAAGGATTTTTCACCATAATCACAACGGAAGTATAAAAATTAATTAGTACAAATATAGAATATTATACATATAGGTGTTGGACAATTAGGCTAGCCTAGCGACAAGTTCACACAACAGATGGGCAAACCTTAACATTTTTTCATCCAAAACTAGTCTTAAAATGTTTGAACAGAAATCTTTCTCTCACATTCTCCCCCCCCCTTCTCAGACATTGGGAAACCATCCCCCCCCCCAATACAATTAAGAAAACAATAGATTTCCTACGCTTCGCGGTGCTTGACTCGCGGATTTAGAATGCTCCTCGCAGATACAGGAAATTTAATTTTTATAAACTATCGATCGCGTAATTGAGGAATCGCGTAATTAGAACACGTGTAATTCGGGACCCTACTGTATATGGGGTAAGGACCTCTTCCCTAATGAAGTGGTCAAAGAGGTAGTGGATAAGGCCGCCACGGAGAATAGGAACCTTCTACAGAAGTGGGGCCTAACTCTTAAGAGAAAGTCTTCCCCGGATGAGGGTCCCCAACCTAAGAGGAAGACAAAGAAGCCTAGGCTATCCTCTCGGCTAGCTAAGCCTTACAGACAGCAGCAGCAACAACTTCCAGCGACCGTGCTGCCTCAGTTGGTGGCACAACCTCCAACCACATACCAGTTGGTACCTCAAGCAGTAACGACTCAGTCGCCAGCATTTAACCAAGCGTTCAAAAGGCAGACAACGACCTTTCGTCCAAGAGCTAGAGGAGCAGCCAGAGGTTCCTCTAGACGCCCCTCAAGAGGAAGGGGATTCAGGGGAGGATGCGGTCAAGGAGGCAAGGCCTCAGGTCCACAACAACAGAAGTGAGATGCTTCCGGTAGGAGGGAGACTTCATCTATTTCGGGATCGCTGGACCTTCGATCCCTGGGCCCACAGCCTAATCAAGAATGGACTGGGTTGGAGCTGGTACAGCACTCCACCTCCGTTCCCACAATTCTTCCAACACTCGACCCCCGTTCTGGAAGAATATGTTCGAGAACTCTTGGAGAAAAGAGTAATCCGAAGGGTAAAGTCCATCAAGTTCCAAGGAAGGCTGTTTTGTGTTCCAAAGAAAGACTCAGAAAAACTCAGAGTCATTCTGGACTTGTCGCCACTCAACAAGTTCATAGTGAACTACAAGTTCAGGATGCTGACACTTCAACACATAAGGACTCTACTGCCCAAACAGGCATACATCATCTCTATAGACTTGTCAGACGCTTATTGGCATGTTCCAATAAATTGTCACCTCTCCTCCTACCTAGGGTTCACGCTACAAAGAAGACTTTATGCCTTCAAAGCCATGCCATTCGGGCTAAACATAGCCCCAAGGATTTTCACGAAGCTTGCGAAGGCAGCTGTCCAGCAATTACGCCTAAAGGGAATCCAAGTAGTGGCCTACCTGGACGACTGGCTGGTGTGGGCAGCATCCAGGACAGAATGCTTGCAAGCCTCCGAGAAGGTGATCCAGTTCCTGGAACATCTAGGATTCAAGATCAACATAAAAAAGTCTCGACTTTCTCCATCACAAAAGTTTCAGTAGTTGGGAATCCACTGGAACTTACAGTCACACCAACTTTCCATTCCTATGAAGAAGAGGACAGAAATAGCAGGATCTGTTAAGAGACTTCTAGAATCCAAACAGACTTCTAGAATCCAAACGGACTTCTAGAATCCAAACGGATATCAAGACACGAACAGGAGAGAGTGCTGGGCTCTCTACAGTTTGCCTCAGTAACAGATCCTGTGCTAAGAGCACAGCTAAAGGATGCAACCGGAGTTTGGAGAAAATATGCATCAAACGCGCGAAGAGATCTGATGAGACCACTACCGACTCGTTTGCGAACGCTTCTCAAGCCATGGTCCAAAGCCAAGTAACTGAAGAAATCGGTACTTCTTCAGCCACCTCCCACATCCATTACGATTCATACAGACACTTCAAAGGAGGGATGGGGAGGTCATTCCCACCGGAAGAAAGTCCAAGGAGCTTGGTCCAACCTGTTCAAGAATTTTCATATCAACTTTCTGGAAGCCATGGCAATACTTCTTACACTGAAGAAAGTATCTCCTCGCCACTCGGCCCACATAAGATTGGTCCTAGACAGCGAGGTGATAGTGAGATGCCTGAATCGACAAGGGTCGAGGTCACCTCAAATCAACCAAGTGATGTTGGCCATTTTCCGGCTAGCGGAAAAGAGGAGATGGCACCTGTCAGCAGTTCACCTTCAAGGGTTCCGCAACGTGACGGCGGACGCTCTATCGAGGTTCACACCGATAGAGTCAGAATGGTCCCTAGACACAAGATCGTTCTCTTTCATCTCGAGTCAAGTCCCGGAACTGCAGATAGACCTCTTTGCGACGAACGACAACAAGAAGTTACATCGTTAGGTGTCCATATACGAGGACCCACTAGCGGAAGCAGTGGACGCTATGTCCCTCGACTGGAACAGATGGTCCAGGATTTACCTGTTCCCTCCGCCCAACCTTCTTTTGAAGGTCCTCGACAAACTGAGATCCTTCAAGGGGAAAGCGGCAATAGTGGCTCACAAGTGGCCGAACAGCGTTGGTTCCCTCTGGCATTAGAACTACGACTGAAGTTTCTGCCGCTACCGGATCCAGTTTTGACTCAGCGAGTTCAGAAGTCGACTGTCTTCGCTTCATCACAGAAAACTCGGAACCTACATCTCATGATTTTCTCTCCCTAGCGGTGAGAAAAAGATTCGGGATATCAAGAGACAGTATAGACTTCTTAGAAGAATATAAGTCCAAATCTACAAGAAGACAATATGAGTCATCATGGAAGAAGTGGGTGTCATTTGTCAAGGCCAAGAAACCACAAAAGATCTCGACAGATTTTTGTTTATCGTTCTTCATCCACCTTCACGAACAAGGTTTAGCAGCCAACACAATATCGACGTGTAAGTCTGCCTTGACAAGACCTATTCTATATGCCTTCCATGTCGACCTCTCTAATGATATTTTTAACAAAATTCCGAAGGCCTGTGCTAGGCTCAGACCATCAGCACCTCCGAAACCCATTTCATGGTCTCTGGATAAAGTTCTTCATTTCGCTTCAATGATGAATAATGAGGAGTGTGCTTTAAAGGATTTGACCCAAAAAGTTATATTTCTGTTTGCACTCACTTCGGAGGCCAGAATTTGTGAAATAGTAGCCCTCCTGAGAGAGGAAGGTCATGTTCAGTTCTTAGATGGGGGAGATCTGAACCTTTTTCCGGATCCTACGTTTCTCGCCAAGAACGAGCTACCCACCAATAGGTGGGGTCCCTGGAGAATCTGCCCACTGAAGGAAGATGCATCTCTATGTCCAGTGGAGTGCCTAAAGGTCTATCTTTGTAGAACTTCAGACTTTAGGGGAGGACAGCTGTTTAGGGGAAAAACCTCAGGCTCAAATTTATATTTGAAGCAACTAAAGGCAAAAATCACCAATTTTATTCGCAGAGCGGATCCAGACAGTACACCCACAGGTCATCGTCCGAGAAAAGTTGCCTCCTCCATAAATTTCTTTAATAATATGGATTTTGAACATCTTCACTCATACACTGGCTGGAAGTCATCCAGGGTATTCTTTAGACACTATGCGAAGCAAGTGGGGGTACTTAAGAGGTCTGTGGTAGCAGCCGCTAGTGTCCTTAGACCTGCTGTTTAAATCTGCGAGGAACAGTGAAATTAATTGGGACGATTAATTCACGGGCGGATGTGTAGTCACAGACTGTTTCTACAGACTAAGTGATAGGCCACTAAGGTGTCCTTATAAACTGTTCCATGGATAAAGGTGAACCAAGCATAATACGAACACATGTGCCAAGTGTTTGTTACGCTAGTGTAATTGAACAGTAATACGGACTGTAACTACAGTATTGATATTTTGATTTCAAAAGTGGCGCATATATGTTTCCTTTACAGATGAAAAAATATTTTCTGTCTTATTGTTTTCTTTATGCTTAATTGTTTGTTCATCCACATTTTATAATTCTTATAAATGTCAATTGACCGATATTTTATTGATTCTCAATAAACTAGTTCTTAGTGAACTTTGCGTCTTACTCGCCCACGTCATTTTATTAGAAATGTACTTAGCATTACACTTAATACTATGGATAATTTTAACTTGAATGGTCATTAAGATTGTTCCTTACTACAAGCAAACATTGTTGGTTTATTCTTTCCTCAGGAAGGAAAGATTGTGTAACCTAAAGGGATGGTGGTGGATATGCAATATTGTTCCTAAACGGATACAAAACTTTGTCCAATCCACTGATAAGAATAGACATTCCGGGGGACATGTTGGTATTTCATACTGACATGGGTGGTTCTTATACAAACTTTGCTTTATAACGTATAGGGTGAGACCACTATACGGGCTTGTCTGTTAGTCATCCATAGGTAATATGTACTCCTCGAGACTTTTTCCAGAGTCTAGCATGACTCTTCCCTGTAGGGGGCAGGAAGAACTAACATGGTTTATGATTAGATGAAATGATGTATGACGGTAACATCATAGGTTTCTAGGTCTATGCTGACCAGGAAATACTTTCTTGAGGGTATGGCACGATTTGAGAATCCACAGATACAGTAATGCTCTGGTAAACTTCCATCAGGACATGGCCTGAGCCTAAAATCCGTTTATTTCTTATTTTCCATTTTTCTTTCTAAGATTATATGGTTTATATTTTCCAAATTTTAGCAGTGAGGGTGGGTACCAGATAAATGACTTCCCTTCTTATCCTCTTTCTCAATTTCTGTGCTAATTACAACTCTTCGTGAGAATCTGCTTTTCTTCTCTGGAGGCTAGGCCTTCCAATTCAGCAGTTGGTCTGTGAAGAGATCTTCTTTGCAATATCTTTCTAAAGGGAAAATATCTTTCAATTAATTGTGAACAGAAGAAAAAGTCTCTCTCTCTCTCTCTCTCTCTCTCTCTCTCTCTCTCTCTCTCTCTCTCTCTCTCTCTCTCTCTCTCTTTCTCTCTTCTGTGTTATTCTTGTTTCTAAGACTATAGTTGTTAAATTCAAACTGTCATTGACCACTCGCTTTACAATTAGTATATTATTGCCCTTGATAGAATTAAGAGACATAAGATCAAATAGTTACAGTTATCGGAATTTTCTTTGTATACTCACGGTCTCAATTACCTCTTGACTTTTCGTTTACCTAATTTATGAATGCCCTTCGTATGTAATCTAAAACAGTTTTAATGTGCAAAGAAACAACACTTAACGAGAAATTTGAGTCCATTCTTAGAAGGAGAATGATTATTTTCCCATCTTAAACTAAATGTCAAATTTAGTTAATTATAAGGTAAATTATATAAGATTTACTGGTAATCACTTCATTGACCAGAAGTTAATTGTAATAAAATTAGAAGTACTCAATATATTCTTAGACATTGTTATCTTTCTTTGCAAATAATATATAGTTCCTTGCTTAAGGGACCCGGCCGGTATGCCAATATAAGGGGGTATAGAAAGAAAAACACAAAATCCTGAAAAAAATTCACTGAACTTTGTATGGCAATGGAAAATGTGTATACAAAATATATTGTAAAAATTCCTCTTAGTTTCATAGTAACAGGGTAATTAGTAAAAGTAACACAAACCAAAATTATTGTTACTTTCATAAATTTTGATAATTATTACATTTTAATATGAAACAAATTGTGAGCAATGGCATCTGTACAGTTCCATGGTTCCCAAGAAAATGTATTACACGGTAATTACACCCTTCGGCCCTCAGTCCAAGCACAAACCTCAGAGAGTACACGTTTTTACGTGTTTTTCTCAGTTTCGGCAAAAATTTCATCATGCCAAAGAGAAGATAATTTCAAAATCACGCTAACATAAGGAAGAAGAAAATTTTCTCTAATAAGAGTTCAGAAGTGGGTAATATTGGCAAAATTAGCGGAGTTAATGAAGGAGAGCGATGATGAAGGAGCAACTGTCTTGCCTAAAGAAGCAAGATATTGAGCAAAAGAATCTTCTTTTATGATTAAATTATGATAAATAACTTTGTTTTGGTTTATTAATATCCAAAATGGAACATACAATTCATTATAATCAGGATTTATTAATATTGTCTTTGTAAAAATACAAAGAAAAACTTTGAACGCCCGTATCTCGAAACTATGCTTACTGACCTTCAGATTCTATCTTATCCCTTAGTTTTAAAGATATAGCATTGAAATCTGGTACATAAATTAATGAGACATTACAAAACAATCAAATGTTGCCCTTTTTTCCAATTATTTTTTTTTTCATATTTCATTTTCCCTAATTTTTTCCCCTGATTCTTAGGGTTTATTTTTTTCCCATAATGAAAAAATTCCTATCTAGCAAAAAAAAAAAAAGGGATTTTGACGAAGGAAAAATCTATTTCTGGGCGAGAGACCTGTGCCGCTCAGTGAATTGCTCCTTTTAGCACCATTTCTAAGGTATATAACTGCTATATATTACCAAAGAAAAAATTGCATAGGAATGCCAGGTTGAACCCAGCTCGCTCACCTATATAAGTTGTCGGTATAATACTGGGGCGTGATAATTCACAACCAGAAGTCTCGCACCATTTAGATATCTCCTCTTCAAAATCCCCGCCACAGCGAGGTGCCGATCAACACTACTACCACTAACCTAACCCACGCCAGTGACGTCACTCCTCATAGCACCCAAGGTTTGGGGCCCATGCTGGGAGGGAAGTCAAGGGAGGGTTCACTGGGCGGCACAGGTCTCTCGCCCAGAAATAGATTTTTACTTCGTCAAAATCCCTTTTCTGGGCTCCTCCTGTGCCGCCCAGTGAAATTGTAAAAGAGAAATGGTCCCAAAACTTGGAACAATACCTGAGGAAGTAAAATAAAATCCAAAATAACAGGTAAGAGGATAGCAAGACATAGTTGATTAAGACTCACTATGTTCAGGAGGAATCACATTCCCTGCTGCCACTGTAGCAAATATAAGGCTTCCAGAGGTTTTAAATAGTGGCATTTAAATACTGTTGGAGACCTCCAGCCTGTATATTTAGTAAGTCCAGCGAAGTTCATATGGTGAAAGTAATTTTTTGAGGTAGCTACAGCTCGTGTATCATGGACGTGAGGGAGTGATGTGGGAATGATTCTAGGTAGCCCGTTAATGAAATACAGAATCTGCTGTCTGATTCCTTTCAGGATGATGGTTCTTCCATCTTCTCTAATGGATAAGGGCCCTGAGGACTGAATGGAAGATATGTTTAAGTAGGCTTTCAGAGTGTTTACTGGACATAAAGATGGGTCCTGCGGAAGTGGGACAATCTTCCAGGGGAACCGTCTGTCCTGTGGGTCCTCATTTTCGCTAAAAATCTTTTGTCAGGGGAAAGGAGTACTTCCCCTGACGAGAGAAATTCAATATGACCTGGATCTCTAGACAAGGCTGAAAGTTCTGATATTCTGGCGCCAGAAGTCAGGTTTCATTAAGAACAAGGATTTCCTTAACAATGGAATATAATGACAAGTCTCGTTAAGAGTGTCTGAAGCCAACTTAAGTACGTCATTCAGAAACCAGGAAACTGAGCTAGGGTGAGTTGATGGTTTCAATCTGGCGCAGGTTCTCGGGATGGATGAGAAGTATGAATCTGTAAGGTCAATATTAAAACCAATTTGGAAAATCTTCTGCAAGGCTGACTTAATTGTGGTAATAGTACAAGCCGCTAAGCCTGATTCAAATAAAATTCTGAAGAAGGTTACTGCCAGATTCATAGTCATCGTCTCAACCTTTGAGTCCCTTAAAAACTTGCAAGTTTCATAACAGCCGAATCATACTGTCGAAGGGTGGATTCCCTCTTATCTGATTCTAAAAATAGCAAATTTGAGGATCAATATCTGCACCTCTTGAGCTGCAAATTTCATAAAGTCCATAAAGTTAGGGCATTCTGAATTTTGAGGAAGCAAACACACTGCGAGTTGTACTACTTGTGTTAGTATTGGATTGGGGATCTGTCGAGGTGGAGACCCAGTTCCATCAGAAGGGGAAACCCGTTGCTCTTGGGCCAGATGGGGGCTACTAGAGCAACTTGGCCTTTGAAAGTCCTGAGCTTGTCTAACACTTTCATCGACAGATTTATTAGTGGGAATAGGTAAATTCTCTCCCAAGTGTTCCAGACTAATGACATTGCGTCTGTGACGTAAGCCCGAGGATCCGGGTTGGGGGCTACGTAGCACTCTAGTTTGTGGTTGGACTCTGTTGCAAACAGATCTATCTGGAGATCCGGAACCTGAGAAAGAATTCATCTGAAGGACTTTGGGTCTACTGACCACTCCGACTCCAGCGGAGTTGTCCTCGAAAGTGCGTCCGCCACTACATTCCGTATTCCGCTAGATGAACTGCTGACAGACGCCACTGGTTTGATGCTGCCATAGAAAATATTGTTGACATCACATGGTTTATGTGACCTGACTGGAACCTCCTCTGTTTATGCAGTGGACTAAAACTTCGCTATCTAGAACAAACCTGATATGTTGGTTTTTGGCTGGAGCCAGTTGCTTTAAGATAAAAAAATACTGTCATGGCATCTAAGACATTGATATGAAGTTGGCAGAATATTGTCGACCATAGTCCCTGGACTTTCTTGTACTGAGAGTATCCCCCCCAGCCCGTTAAGGAGGCGTCTGTATGAATGACCAGCTTGGGGGTGGATATTGTAAGGGAACGGATTTGCCAGATTTTGACCTTTGTCCACGGTTGAAGTCTTTTCCTCAGAATTGGTTGGAGTCGAGCCCTTTGTCTCGATATCACTCGTTTGCCCTGGAGCGCCATACTCGGCTTATATCTTTCAGTCTGGCCTTCAGTAGTATATCTGTTACTGAGGCAAACTGGAGGGCACCCAGGATTCTCTCTTGATTTCTCCTGGAAGACAATTTGTCTTTGAGAAAACATATTGTGTTTTGCTATATCGTTCCTCTTGGCTGTTGGGAGACACAGAGTGTGGGAGCTTAGAACCCATTGTAATCCTAGCCATTGAAATTTGCCTTCGGGACCAGACGAGATTTCTCGAAGTTGATTTGGAACCAAAACTGTTGGAAGAGATCATCACTCTGTAGTTGCTGTGAGGCAGTTCTTGCCTAGTTGAAGCCTAGAAACGGACGAAAATGCCTTGCTATCGGAACGTGATAGGAAACGTCTGCAAGATCCATAGAGGCGGTGACGGCCCCACAGGGAAGCAAGGTCCGCACCTGAGAGACGGTCAGCATGTGAAACTTGTTGCATTGAATGTAAGAATTCAGAAGTGACAGGTCCAGGATTACTCTTCGCTATTCTGAGTCTTTCTTTGGCACGCTGAACAAGCGAACCTGAAATTACAAGCGATTTACTTCCTTTATTGCATTCTTTTGCAATAGATCGTTTTCATATAAGACTAGCTCTTCCATTGGATGTTGATGAAAACTGGTTGGTGGAGGGGGCCCTTCTATCCAACTCCACCCCAGACCTTTGGAAATTATGCTGAAAGCCCAATTGTTGAACGTTCAACGGTTCCAAAAGATGTAAAGTCTTCCCCCTACCCGAGAACTCCCAATGATTTGCTGCGGATTTACCTCCTCGGCCTCCGCGGAATTCTCGGCCTCGAGAGTAGCAGTTGCGAAAGGTTCCTCTCAAGCTAGTGCCTCTGGCGTGCTGGTAACCCTGGAAAGCACCCTGAGTTTCAAAGGTGGGGTTGAAGGCTGGGGAAGTAGCACAGGAGGTAGTTGCTACTTGGGACTGAGGAATCAGCACGTATTGCTGTTGGGGTTGACTCCCTTGTGCCACCGGGATGGTCTGAACCACCTGTTGGAACTGCCGGTTTGGAAGGAATGGAAAGGTCTCAGACTCTTTCTACCTCGAGATTGGTTGCTGGCCGGTTCGAACTTGCGCTTGGGAACTAAGCCCCACTGAACCTTGAGGCTCTGATTGACCCTAGCAGCTTCGCTGAGGACGTTGTTGACTAAATCCTCAGGGAATAAGTCAGGGCCCCAGACTGGAGCTTTAATGAGCTTGTTAGGCTCATGTCTGATAGTGGCCTCAGACAAGACATGTCTACAGCAACGACGTCTGGCCGCAAAGAAGTCGTAGGAATCAGACAGTAAGGTTTGAAGTAATGACTTCGTCAAGACCTTAAAAGGTGGTTCCTCTTCATACATTAAAGAGGTCATTTCTGCCATTGTAGCCGAGTTGATAGATCTACTCAGGCGCATACAGGCTTCGAACTCGAGGCATATCAGGGATTCCGGAAGCCTGGGTAGCTGCTCACTGAACTGAATGGAAGCACAGTCAGAGCTTAATTTACCCGATGTGAAGGTCGCTGGGGCGTTAGTCCAGCAATCGTGATCCCCCGGGAACAGGAGGGAAGTCGGATCCGTTTCCTTCAGTTGCGTAAACGGCTTGTCCTCGTTTATTGCCTGCTGAGCGAGGTCCACTATCTTAGTGACACACGGAGTAGGGGTTTACTCATCCACTACAAACATCGTGTACGAGCTCTTGTGAGGTGTTAACGTAGTGTTAACACACTCCCACTCGTTTAAGGGCCTGACCCAGGTGGACTGAGCCTGCCCCTTCGGGTAAATTTTGGTTTCTTTGGGGACCTTGTCAAACCTTACGAGTGTCTCCTCAGTAAGGCGTGCGAAACCAGGGAAAGGGAACTGTAGACCCGGAGGGTAGAATTCAAAATCTTCTACAGGCCGGGTGCCAAACCCTTTGATGGTTAACATACCATCTTTAAAGGGAGAGTGCAAGGCCACCTTCCCCGGATTACTTTCGACGAATTCCGGGAGCGTAAAGGCATCCGGGATGATATATTGTTGCTGTTGAGGTAGCCCATAACGAATGAGACCCTGTACGAGGCCATCTGGTTTAGCACTCTCTCAGTGAGGGTGCTAACAAGGGAACCCATTGCAATAAATATATATATATATATATATATATATATATATATATATATATATATATATATATATATATATATATATAAATATATACATATATATATATATATATGGATAAATATCAACACACCATCGTGTTCAAAATAGAAATGAATTTCTACCTCATACTTGGGATCGAACGCTGGCTCCTTCTAATGAAAGGTCAGGTCGAAACCAACCATGCCACGAGAGGCCATTGCATCAAATCTTTGAAAGGGCTGCCGGATCGAAGGGAGCCTCCGGGGTCGTAGGTTTCAGGCCGGGCTTCGCTCTCGACCCAAGAGAGGAAGAAGCAGCTGCGGCTGAGTCTTTGGGGACTCTGGAAGACGAAGTCTTAACTGGTTTGGTGATTTGGAAGACCTGTGAGTCTTTGATAGGGGCTGGCGGGTAGCTTTAACTTTAGGGAAAACAGGACGTGGCCTGACATCAGCCACGTGCTTCCCTGAAAACCCCTAAAAGGAAGAGACACAGGGTCTCTTTGCCCTGACACTCCGGGCGAACCCGCCGACCCAGATCGAAAGAGTCGCCAAGGTAGAAGTCTTGGAAGACTTCGTTGGGAATGTAAAATAAATAGTTCGAGAATAAATGTTTAATTCGATCAATTACAAAGGAAATAAAATGAAAATCCCAAAAGATTATATCCGAAGTTAAAATTATAGATAGTAACGACAGGAGCACCTACAGAGTATCCCATAGTAGGGTAGTAACCTAAAAAGATTCGGGTGCTCCGAATTCTTAAAATAGACCAGTATGAAACTGGGACAAAAGGCTATGAACAAAATTTCGGACCGGTATAGTGACCGGGGAAAAAACTTTTCATAAATTAACTGACATTGTTAGAATAATTCCGTAAAAAGTGAAGATTATTAATATATTGTCATAGCAAGAAATATACTATCCCGTCGCTACTGGGGAAGTATAGAATAAAATAAAGATACATGAGTATCCCATAGTAGGTCAGTAACCTAAAAAGATCCGGATGCTCCGAATTCTTAAATTAGACTGATATGAAACCGGGACAAAAGGCTATGAACAAAATTTTGGACCGTTATAGTAACCGGGGAAAAACTTATCATAAATTAACTGACATTGTTAAAACAATTCCGTAATAAGTTAAGATTATCAATTAAATAATATTGTCATAGCGAGAAATATACTATCCCGTCGCTATTTTGGAAGTATAGAATAAAATAAAGATACATGAGTATCCCATAATAGGTTAGTAACCTAAAATGATCCGGGTGTTCCGAATTCTTAAAATAGACCGATATGAAACCGGGACAAAAGGCTATGAACAAACTCTAGGACCGGTATAGTAACCGGGGAAAAACTTATCATAAATTAACTGACATTGTTAAAACAATTCCGTAATAAGTTAAGATTATCAATGAAATAATATTGTCATAGCGAGAAATACACTATCCCGTCGCTACTGGGGAAGTATAGAATAGAAATACAGATACATAAGTATCCCATAATAGGTTAGTAACCTGAAAAGATCCGGGTGCTCCGGACTCTTAAAATAGACCGATATGAAATCGGGAAAAAAAGCTATGAACAAAATTTCGGGCCGGTATAGTAACCGGGGGAAAACTTATCAAAAATTAACTGACATTGTTGAAACAATTCCGTAATAAGTTAAGATTATCAATGAAATAATATTGTCATAGCGAGGAATATACTATCCTGCCACTACCGGGGAGGTATAGAATAAAAAAGGGTTTATAATAACATGCTACCTTATAATAACATGCTCCCTGTTAAACAATTCCGTAATTAGATATGATCATTCAATGAAATAATATTGTCATAGTAGGAGATATACTATCTCGTCGTTACTGAGGAAGTATAGGATAAAAATATTATAATAACATGTTATAATAACATGCTACCTGTTGGCTCCGGGGAGACAACTAGGAGAGACATGCCTACCGGGGTAGGGGGAGTCAAAAGGGGAGGGAGGAAGGGGTTCAATGACTCCCCGCCAGCCACAAGAACCCAAACGAACACCGACAATAAATAATATAACAACAAATATCCGCTCTTCCGTGATATCCCACGAACAAAATTTGTACGTTATAGTAGAAACTAAAATAATACAGTACATAACGAAACATAACCAATACACAACCGAGTTCCCCCCCGCCGACTGATGGCCAATCAGAGCGGCGGGGGAAAAAAAGGCTACGACAAGGCATGAGAGTGAATGTACTAGACTGAAACCCCGGTGGATGTTCTCGGTACCAACTAGTGAGTCATAAGGTATCACAGGAAGGGATGGTGTGAGGGGGGGGGAGGAGGTGATGGAAAGGCTGAGGTACGAGAGGACTCGATCCGTAATGCCAAACCGCTCACACAACGTTGAGAGAGGAGAGGAATCCCTGAATTGGGGATAATGGGGGGGAAGGAGGCAACGAGAACTAACCAATGAGGGGGCAGGAGGCGATCACATGGACATGAGGGAGGACAGGAGTACCAACATGACCGATGGAACCACGTAAGCAAAACGGAACGATCATAAACAGAACGAGCAACAAAATAGTGCAAAACAATGTACAACAATGCAAAATGATGTAACACACCGAACTGGTCCATAAGGCATGCGCAACCCAAAATAAAATAAGCAAGAGAGGGGCGCAAGGGAACGGCAGGGGGACAACAGCTGGCAGCCCTCCAGAGCGGGGAGGAGCCGCGCTGGACAGGGACACCAACACAACCTCCACCTTGGGTAGATGCCGAACGGCAGGAAACGAATAAAACAACAACTGCCCCGCGAGAGTCCCACCCAAACCAAGCGACAACCAGACTAGATGGTAATCGCAATAATTATCAACAAGACCAACATACAACATCAATAATATAATAATATAAACACCCAATGCGGCAGCGAAACCAACTAGACCGCGCCCGAAGGCAGGCTCGCCAACCGAGTTCAAAACCACGACACGCAGTATATCATCAAAACAACATCCAAAGCACAATGATGAGGTGCAACCGGTGAGAAAAACCTCCAAAACAAGGTTCAAAACGAAAAACAATCAGCACGGAAGACCAATTGCAACACGCCAAGAACGAGCGAAGGCGGCAGCAAGCCAGCAAGGGAGCCGCAAGCGGTCCGACAAGAGGAAAAACCAAAACCAACGGCAATGCCACCCCCAAAAGCTCAAAACCCACAGATCTGGCACCCAACCTAGATGGGGAGACCAGGGAATCCGCCACCTGTACAAAGAAACGAGATATGAACGAAAACACCGAAAAGAAAAACACACAAATGTTCATGGAATGCTGTGCTATAAAGGAGTGACGTCACTGGCGTGGGTTAGGTTAGTGGTAGTTAGTGTTGATCGGCACCTCGCTGTGGCGGGGGTTTTGAAGAGGTGATATCTAAATGGTGCGAGACTTCTGGTTGTGAATTATCACGCCCCAGTATTATACCGACACCTTATATAGGTGAGCGAGCTGGGTTCAACCTGGCATTCCTATGCAATTTTTTCTCTGGTAATATATAGCAGTTATATACCTTAGAAATGGTGCTAAAAGGAGCATTTCACTGGGCGGCACAGGAGGAGCCCAGAAAAAGAAAAAAAAGAAAAAAGACTTTTAGAAAAAAAACTCATTTGATTGGAGGTGTACATCAGGTCTATATAGGGTAGTAATACCATGTCTTAACATCAATTATCGAGGGAGTAGATAGAATTTGAAAAACAATCATTTTCAGGATAAATCACCCTGGTGTTGCAAAACCGAAGGTCAGAGGCAAAAATCTTGCGCAGATTAGAGATGTCCTAAGTCACCTTATTAAATGGTATGAATGTTAAAAGTCCTGTCCTTAAAAAACGGCATCAGCCAGCTGACCCCCTTATATGGGTTGGTATGGGGCCTAATTTTCCCTGCAATGTATAGAAATGTTTCTGGAATAAAAATTTGAGTCTGTCTATTGTCAAAATTTCTCACTATTGTATTGGGTCCTATACTGCTTTAGTAGGTATCTTATTGTCCCTCTCAAAGACGTATAATCTTGCGTGAAAGTATAATGATTAATGATATAATGCTGATGATGCTACTCTCCTTGCATCAATTCCATCTTCGAAATGTAGATCTGAGGTTTCTGAATCCCTTAATAGAGATCTAGCTAAAATTAGCACATGGTGCAAATTATGGGGTATGAAGTTGAATCCTAACAAAACTCAAAGTATGATTGTAAGTAGATCAAGGACAGTGGCTCCTCAACATCCAGATCTCCTCACTGATAATGTTTCTTTAACTCTTTATGATTTTTAAAATTCTAGGTGCGATTCTCAACCGCAAGTTTATGTTTAAGAAATACATTAGGTCCATGTCTTCTTCAATTGCATAAAAAGTTGGCTTATTGATAAAGTCTTTTAAGATTTTAGGTGATCAATTTCTTCTTAATTTGTTGGACAGGAACTAACGGGCTATTAAATTTCTTATTCCTGGTCTAGATATTAATCTATGGCACAATTATTCAATTAGTTTGTTATGTACGTTGCATAAGAATTTTTCATAATTTTGATCATCCTCTACATTTTGATCTTCCCTGACAGTACCATCCTGTGCGTAATAGTAGGTATGCAGTTAATTCTAATAGTCAGGCCTTCTCCATCATGAGGATCAGTATTACACAGTATTCTAGAGGTTTTATTCCAGCAGTGAACAAGTTGTGTAATGATCTTCCTAATCAGGTAGTTGAATCAGTAGAACTTCAAAAGTTCAAAATTGCAGCAAATGTTTTATGTTGAACAGACTGACATAAGTCTTTTTACAGTTTATTTATAAAAGATCTATTTTATCTTTGATACTTTTCTTGAAATATTTTATCCCAATTGCTCATAACTTCTCATAGTTTTTTTCTTTATTTCCTTTCCTCACTGGGCCATTTTTCCCTGTTGGAGTCCTTGAGCTTATAGCATCCTGCTTTTCCAACTAGGGTTGTAGGTTAGTTACTAACAAAAAACAACAACAATTGTAATAATAATAATAATAATAATAATGAGAAATTATTAGGTGAAATGAAAGCATCCTCTCTGACAAATTACCAGGAGCCTCATGCAAGATATAAACTAGAATTGCAGTGAATTCATCATAAATACTTTAACAGCTGTACTTGTGTTTTATTCTTATCATTAACGAATATGTAAAGGGACATGTTAAAGCCCATAAGCGAAGCAATCCTCTTTGCCCTATCATCCTTCAAACTTTGAAACTGGTGAACTCTGGTTGATTGAATGTGCTATTTACCTCTTCCAAAAACACATTAACTCCTCCATGTAATTCACGAAGAAGGGCTTAAAGATATTTTTTTTTTTTAGAATCCTGCAATGCCCATGAAAGCTATCTATGTATACAAACCCCTTTTATATGATTTAAAACATTGCACTGAGAGGTAGACCGTATAAGGGTAGTCCCTTATGGGTCTAAATTTCACTTGTCTTTTATGAGTATGATAAGATACTTACTTTAACTTAGTAAACCAACAGATCTTTATAAGTATGATATCTACAGTATACCATCATGACTACCACGGCCATCATCAGCTAGGCTCTGGTACTATGGTGCTGATTTTATCGAAGTTTGCAGGGTTTTTTTTACAATAATGAATCGAATTTAGGCTGTCTTCCCCTCTTGGAAGACTATATTTGTGAAGTTTTCTAATAAAAGAAAATCATAAAAAAAATAAATACACTCTTTTCCACCTAGACAGGAGTGTGAGTGAAACTCGCGCAGGATGGAAGTAATTTTTCAAAAATAATTAAGTCAAGAGGGGTGTAGTCCATGAAGCAGTCTTTTAGGGGGGTTAATTTTAGTACTAAAATTCAATTTTTACCTCAAGTCTAAATTCTGCTACCAAATTATTAGTATTTCTAAATAAAAAATTAAGTTGAGCTGTAGAGGCTGATCAACATGCAGTGCATAACAAATATTATATGAAATACTGATGACAACGATGCAAATGGTTGGTGTTCCTAGCGTGGAGGCATCTAGTGAAACGACTTGGTGTCACAGGAGGGGGAAAGATAAGATGGGAAAATTTTCTGTTTCTTAATTAGGGGTCGGGAAGCTGGTGGCTTCCATTATTAAAGCATACTTACTACTAGGTATGTTTCATTAAAATAAAAATTAGATTCTGAAAATCAACTGGAAAAACTAGGAGGATTTTGAGTTTTTGAAGGTGATGATAATGGCTCGCGTTCTTTTAGAAATTTAGAATAAGATGATAAGTATATGAGGGGATATAAATACAAGGAAAATAACTGCTAAGAAAGACCATGCAGGCAGTAGAGGTGTTAGCAAGAAGAAACGTAAACATGCAATGAAATAAAGATCCCCTTTTTGCTGCATGACCCATAATAACTCATTATTTAAACATAGCTTTCAAGTTGTAAGCACCTGTTCCAATTGGTAAAGAATTCACAGCACATACATAAAGCCAAACACAAGACACAACTAAAGTCGACAACTCCTTTCAGCTCTAAAATTGAATGGAATGCCATGAATACAGTAAGTAAATGCTATATCCTTTGGTAAAAAAAACGATAAATTTTCAGTAACCTCACAGTACCGGAAAGATGCAGAGCTACCCTGTAAATGTAATTCCCATTCAAATGCTACTATCAACGTAAAAATTAAAAAAAAATAGTGTTTTGAAGAAGAGAATTGAAAGCATTACCTTATAAGCAATGGAACAAACAAACGTTACTAGTATATAGTATTCACGATACCTTTTTCCCTTTTAATCAACCTATAGACACCCTCCACCCCGTTGAACCAGTACCTGTAGTTTAGTTAAGTATCTACTTTATATACTGCGATTGGAACCAATATTAATGTAGCACACTTAAAAATAACTAAAAATCGGACATACTGTACCTGGAACAGACGACTGGGGTCTGCAATGAATGAGAAGTCCAGGTAGCTGTGAGGGTCTAAATAGGAGTTGGCAACACAATCCACCGCTAGGGTCTGAAAAGTCCTAATGCATAACGACACCGCATTCCGAAGGAACATCAACGGAGTAGTCGTCTCGCATTCACTCCCAACAACAGATGATGGTATGCCTGGAATGATAAAAGCAACACAACTTCGTAAAATCCTATTCAACAAATTTTTTATGATACTCTAACGTTTTTACTCCTGCACTGACTAAATTGAGGAATACAGTTAACTCTTGTTATCAGCGTGTTTGGTATTTGCAAATTTCTTACAATGCAAAAATGCTAAATTTGATGCCAAATTTCTTAACCACAGACGATTGCAAAATAAGAAGTCAAACAAGAAATTTAGTTAAAAATCATCAAATACAGCTTAAAGTTAAAAAGCACAAGTCAAAACGTGCAATGTTGCATGAGAGAGATGACCTAACAACTTCCGTCACATCCATGCAGGCAGGAGGTCCCCTTTCAAGAAAGTTGCTGCCAAAGTCCTCAACCTTGCTACTCTGTCTGCAACAGGGAAGGCCTTAGCATACACCGAGTCTATGTCCATGGCCAGATACCTGCTGGATTGGTTGGGGACAAAGCTGGACTTCTGGAGGTTCAGCTGGATCCCTAACTCCTTGCACAGGTCAAGTAACAGGTCTTTGTGCTTCAGTAGGAGAGCTTGGCATTGTGCCAAGAGAAGCCAGTATGTCACGAGCCTGATTCCCTTGGCATGAGCTCCAGATGAGATAGGATGAATAGGTACCTGAAAGCAAGCATCTTTCGGGTCTTTGGTCAGAATATGGTCATTCTTCCTGATGGCCTGGAGAATGGAGGATTGAGTCTCCATCTTGAACCTTGTTCGTAAAATGTAGAGTTTCAAGAGGGAGAGTTCTAGGATGGGTCTCCAACCTCTGTCAGATTCTCTACCAGGAATAGATTAATAAGAAAGCCTTGAGAGTTGTCGAAGACTTCCTCTACTACCTCTTTGCTTAGCAACTTGGATACTTCCTCTGCTAAGAGTAGGCCTTTCAATGATCCTTTTATATAATATGGTAGGATCAGATTCCTGGTCAGAGGAAGTGGACAGTCTATAAAGGGAATCTGATACCCTAAACGGAGAACTTCTACCATCCAAGGGTCGGCCCTCAAGTCCTGCCACCCCTGCCAGGTGTTTTGTAGGATTACCCCCACTGGTGGTAAGCTGGGGGTAAAGCCCTCCCTAGCGAGAACCTCTGCCATGACATCCTCTTTAGCCTCTCCAACGAAAGTTATGCCTAGGATTCTACCTCCCAGGCTGTTGTCCGTCAGTGGGAAGGAGAAGGCGTATCTGCTAAGGGGGTTGCCTAAAAGACAAATTCTTCATCTGTTTCTGGGGAGTGGGCAACCTCGATGCCACTGCTCTGTTGACTACTAGGCTCTGCTCCAGTCTCTCTAAATTTTCGATCGCTTTAGTCACGTCTGAAGACGGAAAGAGAGGACAGTTGATAAGGTCAGAGTTCCTAAGAACTGTAGCAACTCTAGGGGCCAGCTGTCTAGAGCATCTCGCTAAGACAACCTCACACCTCTACACAACACAGTTTCCCCACAGGAAAACATTCTGGTGGAGGAGGTCCTCTATGGCCTTAGCACCAGATCTTGAGAGTTCCTTGAACTGGTCCTATACGGTCTTATCCTTGAGGTTCCTCGAGACAGAAAAATGAGTGAGTGCACCAGACTAGTGGTCTATCCATGAACAGGTCTGAAAGGCTGCCATGGTAGCTACTTCTATATTTGCCAGTTCAGGACCTGAAATTGTGGCTAGTAAGTTCAGAAGCCTTTGTTGTCGAAACTGAAAGTACCAAGTTGGCCACAACTAGATCAATGGGAAGAGAGCTCTGAGTTTATGTAAAAAGGCCTCTGCCATGACAGAGGTGAAGGCAAAAGTTTCGATGACCTACTCGCTTTTAACAAATTTTCTGCAGCGGAGACTATGGAGTTGAAAAACTCAAGAGTGTCCTTCGTTTGGTTGGAAAGGGTTCTGAGACAGCAGGAAGATATTGTCAATGCAGTATCGTCTATTAGCAGTCTGTGCTAAGAGAGGCTCATCCAAATCTCTTAAGTGACGGATTAGGATCATGATCTTAATAAAATGAAAGGCTTCCGAGCTCAATACTGGG
Source organism: Palaemon carinicauda (assembly GCF_036898095.1). Taxonomy (NCBI): domain Eukaryota; kingdom Metazoa; phylum Arthropoda; class Malacostraca; order Decapoda; family Palaemonidae; genus Palaemon; species Palaemon carinicauda. The sequence continues at coordinate 157,649,524 of NC_090725.1, read as the reverse complement.
TTTTCAGGGGACTAATCAATAGTGATGATATCCTGGTGAGGACTTACTATCTTAACAGAGCTCTTTATCATTCCTCCAATGTTCTTCTTTTCACTTGAGTAATAATGGGAAGAGGAGGCAGAGAAGGAATGGGGAGAGTCTAGTTTGCTCCAGTTGTAAGAGCATTCATTTCTATATCTTGATCGGGAAACAGTGGAATTAAAGTCTCTCTCGGTGTACTGTAGTAGTTTTGCCGACTGCAGCCAGACGTAGCAAAAAGATTACCTAGTAACAGAATACCAACCACATTCTAACTCTGCACGACATAAAAATATGGCGGATTGCCCAAGAGATCTGGGTAAAAGAAAAAAAAAAAGAAATTAGCACTGCACACCACCCCTTGATTTTATTCTGGGCAAGGAGACCCAGCGAGAGCCTTAAAACTTCCCTATCACTTTATCAATTAATGGATTTTGAGCGCAGCGAAAAATCTATTTTTGGGTGAGACGGCCATGTCGTCTTGATGGAAGGTTCCTATAGGTAGCTTTCTAAGGGATATTTGGCTACAGTGATATTCCCAGAGAATTAATCTCTAGGTCTACAGAATTCTAACTCCTGGCGCGAATATCCTTAAAATATCTCTTAAGGAGAATATATATATCGCATAATATCAGGGGACATATATCTTGATACGACACATAGCAATCTTCACCCCGAATAGCGTTTTCGATTCGGGGGGGAAGAGTGGCGAATAATAGAAGGGGAGCCGTTATCAAGGTTACCCTTCCTCCCGTACTACTACGAGTATCCAAGATACCGCTCATTCCTTGTAGCATTGAGCATGGTGCTACAGATATAGTAGTTTCGGGAGGGATCTTGCCTAAGCCTTTTCTATGGAAAAGGAGGTCGGGTCCATCAGGACGACATGGCTATCTCAGCCAAAAATAGATTTTTCGCTTTGCTCAAAATCCGTTTTTTGGGGTCAAGCCATGTCGTCCTGATGGAAGTTTACCAGAGAATTACTAGAAAGTCCTGTATCTGTGGATTTTCATAGGTGCCTTAACCTTGGGACAATTTTTCTCTGGTCTTCCGGACCATTGAGAAAAATGAAGTTACCATTATCCGTCATTACCACTAATCATGGACAATGTTAGTGCTTCCTGCCCCCTACAGGGAAGAGTCATACTAGATAGTAGAAAAGGGGTCTCAAGGTTTGCATATATTGTATGAACAAACAGAAGTATCAACTAGATATACAAAAGTCTCACGGTTTGTATATGTTGTCGGAACTATCAACTATATCCATTGTTTGCAAGCATACAATAATATGAGGTTTACGTAGTTAAATAAGTAAAAGAACTCTGGCATATTTATTATGCTAATTGCAGGGCGAAATAAGACGCAATTACACTCGAATAGATATTCATTTAGAATAAATGACCAAATGGAATAACGAGTGTAACGTGTTCAGGGAATTATACGTACAACGTATACAGTACAGAAAATATTTTTTCTCCTGAAAGAGAAGAAATGATAAGTGCCACTCCAAATTTGAAAATTTTGATAAAATTTTCTTATATAATTTTCTGTAAATGTTGTATACTATCCACACTGTGTACTATATACACACGGCACAACTATTATCAGTATAATTCCACACCTTAGTGTCACCATGGTGACACCCACTTAAAAGGCATTGCACTGGAAGTGTCAACACCTTTTCACCCTAATTGATAGTCCGAATCAATTAACTGTTCATCGCAGCACTAGACGACAGGTTCTAATACACTACCTGCCGCCACCACGTAATGCTTCAGTTCGTGGACTTGCTTTGCGTTGTGTTTGTAGAACACTCTGGATGACTTCCATCCAGTACATGAGTGAAGATGCTCAAAGTCCATATACTAAAAAAAGTTCAGTGATGAAGCAATTTTTCTTGGATCATGACCTGCGGGTGTACCGTCAGGATCCGCTCTGTGAATGAAGTAGGTGAGCTTCGCCCTCAGCTGTTTTAGGGATAAGTTTGATCCTGAAGTTTCTCCTTTGAAGAGCTGCCCTCCCCTGAAGTCTGAAGTTCTACGAAGATAGACCTTTAGACACTCTACTGGACACAGAGAGACATCTTCCTTCAGGGGGCAGATTAATCCAGGGACCCCATCTCTTAGTGGGTAGCTCGTTCTTGGCGAGAAAAGTTGGATCAGGAAAGAGATTCAGTTCTCCAACTCCTGTCAACTGAATGTGGCCCTCATTTCTTGATAGGGCTACTATTTCACTAACTGTAGCCCATAAGGCTATAGCGAACAGGAAAATAACCTTCTGGGTTAGATCCTTGAGAGAACAATCTCCATTATTCACTGATGAAGCATAAAGTAGGACCTTGTCCAAGGACCATGAAATGGGCTTCGGAGGAGCTGCAGGCCTAAGTCTAGCGCATGCCTTCGGGATCTTGTTAAAGATTTCGTTCGTCAGGTCCACTTGAAAGGCATATAGAAGAGGTCTAGTCAGGGCTGACTTGCACGTAGTTATCGTGTTGGCTGCCAGACCTTGTTCATGAAGGTGGATAAAGAAGGACAGACAGAAGTCTATTGAAATATCTTCCGGTGCTTTTGCTTTAACGAAAGCAACCCACTTTTTCCAAGACGATTCATATTGTCTTCTAGTTGACTTAGACTTGTATTCTTCTAAGAAGTCTATGCTGCCTTTTAAGATCCTAAATCTTTTCTTAACCGCTAAGGCGAGAAAATCATGAGATGAAGGTTTTAGGTTCTCTGTGATGAAGCGCAGACAGTCGACTTCTGAACTGTCAACCAAGATGTCAACCAAGATGGCAGCCAACATGGCGACCGGATGTTGACGTCGCCGAGTACCATAACATTAACGGAGGAGGAGAACTTTTCAACGGCTCCTCCCATAACTTGCCACTATTCCCCCTCGAAGCGTAAACGCTATGTGGGGTGGAGATAGCTATGTGGCGTGTCAAGCATACGTCCCCCGTTATTATACGATATCCTAAAGGGAAACCTTATGGGTACTCGCGCTAGAAGTTAGAATTCTGTGAAACCTTTAGTTTAATTCTCTGGGAATATCTACTGTAGTCATATATACCCTTAGGAAGCTACTGAAGGAACCTTCCATCAGGACGACATGGCTTGAGCCCAAAAAAGGCAGTATAGACTTCTTAAAAGAATACATGTCTACGTCAACTAAGAGACAATATGAATCGTCATGGAAAAAGTGGGTTGCTTTTGTCTAAGCAAAAGGACCAAAAGAAATCTCAATGGACTTCTGTCTGTCCTTCTTTATCCACCTTCATAGACAAGGTCTGGCAGCCAACACAATAACTACATGTAAATCGGCTCTGACTAGACCTTTGCTATATGCCTCCCAAGTAGACCTGTCGAACGAAATCTTTAACAAGATCCCTAAGGCATGTGCTAGACTCAGGCCTCCAGCCCCTCCGAAGCCTATTTCATGGTCCTTGGACAAGGTCCTACACAATGCTTCAACAGTTACCAATGAAAATTGCCCTCTGAAGGACTTGACTCAAAAATCATTTTCCTGTTCGCTATAGCCTCGGGGGCTAGAATTAGTGAAATAGCGGCCCTATCCAGAGATGAGGGCCATATTCAGTTCACAGAAGCGGGAAAACTGATCCAAAATTTCTCACTAAGAACAAGCTACCCACTAAGAGATGGGGTCCCTGAAGAATCTGCCCTCTGAAGGAAGATGTCTCGCTGTGTCCAGTGGAATGTCTAAAGGTCTATCTTTGAAGAACTTCAAACTTCAGGGGAGGACAGCTCTTTAAAGGAGAAACTTCAGGATCAAACTTATCCCTAAAACAACTGAGGGCGAAGCTCACCTACTTTATTCGCAGAGCGGATCCTGACAGTACACCCGCAGATTATGATCCAAGGAAAATTGCTTCATCACTGAATTTTTTTTCAGTACTGTAAATGGACTTTGAGCATCTTCACTCATATACTGGATGGAAGATATCCAGAGTGTTCTACAAGCATTATGCAAAGCAAGTGCATGAATTAAAGCATAACGTGGTGGCGGCAGGTAGTATATTAAAACCTGTCGTCTTGTGCTGCGATAAACAGTGAATTGATTGGGACTCTCAATTTTGCGGGGGGTGAAGGTGTTGACACCTCTCAGTGCAACACTTGTGAAGTGAGTGTCACCATGGTGAAACTAAGGACTGTTCAAACTATTTCAGGTGGAGAAATACAGTATACATATAACACTCGTGCCATGTATACTTTACACAGTGTTGATAATATTCAACATTACAGAAAACTATATTAGAAAATTTATTAAATTTTCAAATTCATGTGTGGCACTAATAAAAAAATTTTCCCTTTCAGGTGGAAAATTTTTTTTTCTGTATGATGTTGACTGGTATGTTTCTCATTATATATATTAACATATATATTATGTGTTACTTCATGTTGTCATTTATTGTCAATAAATGAATATCAATGTGCATTTGCGTCTTATTTTGCCCTACAATTGATAAAAATAAAAGTATCACACAGAGTTTTTCTATCCTAAGTAAAACTGCATATATTTTATGTCTGGACAATATATATAGCTGATACTTTTGTTCCTACATGAGATACAAACAATATCTAGTGAGGCTATGTTCCAATACGAACAGCGAGACTCTTGTATAACTATCTGAAGCTATATTCCAACATAATATACAAATCGTGAGACTCTTGTAAATATAGTTGATGCTATGTTCCTTCATACATTATATGCAAACCTTGAGACTCCTTTCCTACATCTAGTATGACTCTTCCCTGCAGGGGGCAGGAAACACTAACATTGTCTATGATTAGTGGTAATGACGTATAGCAGTAACATAATATGTCTCAATGGTCTGGGTAACCATAGGAAAATTTGTCCCAAGGTTGAGGCACCTAAAAATCCACAGATATGGCACTTTCTAGTAATTCTCTGGTAAACTTCCATCAGGACAACATGGCTTGAGCCCAAAAAACGGAGCGAATAATCTATTGCTGGGCTCTGACCTGTGCTGCCCAGTGAAATGCTCCTTTTACATCATTTCTAAGGTAATAACTGCTATGAATTTACCAGAGAAAAAATTGTATAGGAATGCTAGGTTGAACCCAGCTCGCTCACCTAATAAGGTATCGGTATAAATAACTGGGGCATGATAAATCACAACCAGAGGTCTCGCACCATTTAGATAACTCCTTTCAACATCCCCGAACAGCGAGGAGCCGCTCAACAACCCAACTCCAATCGCTACTACGAACGAGCCCACCAACGCTAGTGACGTCACTACTTTTAATAGCACCTGCTTTGACGCTGTTATTCTTTTCTTGGTGTGTAATTTCCTTTGGTTTACCCAGGATTTATCCCAGGATGTCGAATTCTACTGTTACTCCACCTAAGTTAAGTACCAGATCTATGAGTTTTGAGTTTTTGGAGGTAGTCTTGCCCTTGGTTATTTGATTATCTCAGTTTTTATATTACGCGACCCCGCATCGGGTCCGCCATGCTGGCTGGCTACCTCCTCTCTCTCTCTCTCGTTCTTGACGCTTAGCAATCAGTCCTTTATACTGATTGTTTCTCGTCCTGAACTTTCTGGGTATCCACGGTTCACACCCTGTGTTATTTTATGCTATGGTATTATCTGCTATTATATTAACAGTTATTTTATGATATTACGATATCTTGTTCACTTAGGTTGGCATGCCTGGTCGCCTTCGGGTGTTACTAGTTTTACTTCGTTTTACGTTTTCACGTTCGTAGTAGCGATCATATTAGCGTATACGTTATTTTACTAGTACAGTGATACCTCGGTAGTCGAACGACTCTAAATTCGAACAAATCAGAATTCGACCAAAAAATTCGAGTAATTTTTGCTGCGGTGTTCGAACAAAAAATCGGAACTCGAACAGCCGAACGCGTGGCCGAGTGAGATGAGCGGCCATCTCGGCTACTCTCGCTTGGTCGAGTAGCATCATTTCAAGAGAGAGCGTCAGTCCGACAACACGTGTTGAGAATTTATTGTGATTTAGTGCGTTTTATTGTCTTTTTTTGCCGATAATAATGGGCCCCAAGAAAGTTAGTGATAAGGGGAAGGATAAGAGGAAAACAGTGAGAACAACGATCGAGTTGAAGAAGGAAATCATTGCGAAATACGAGAATGGTGTACCAGTGTCTGATCTAGCCTTACAGTATGGCCTGGTGAAGTCAACCTTTTTGAAAAATAATGGAAGTGATAAAGAAAGCTAATGTTGCACAGGGAGTGACAGCAATTAGTAAGCAAAGGCCACAATTAATTGAGGAAATGGAAAAGTTGCTCCTTATATTTATTAAAGAAAAGCAGTTGGCCGGGGAAAGTATAAGTGAAGCAAGAGAAGAGAAACAGAAGAGAAAAAACCCCTGAAGGAGATTTGCCGGACCTTTTACTGCAGAGAAAAAAAAAACCCTGAAGGAGAACTACCCAGCCACATCATGGAAGGGGACTCTCCTTCCAAGCAGTAACCTCCCCCTTCCATCCTCTCCACATCCATTCCTGTATGCCATCGAACCGCTGCTCAAAGGTATGTACAGTAAATGGTTTAAAATTTTTTATATAGTTTTCCGACCAATTTCGTACACATTTAAATAATTATTGTTGTTTAGGTACACGTTTTATTAATATTTTGGGCATTTTGGAGTGCGTAGGAACGTATAAAAATAAATACCATTATTTCTTATGGGAAAAAAGGTTTCGGTACTCGAACAAATCGGAGGTCGAACACTGATCCCGAACGGATTATGGTCGAGTACCGAGGTATCACTGTATTCTAGTTCGTCGGGACTTTCGCGAGGCAGTTATTATTTTATGTTTGTTGTCGGCACCTCACCGACACCTTGTTATGTTGGCAGCCCTGCCTAGCTCGGTCTCTCCCGCGCTGTTAAGCTTGGTCTTCCCCTGCCTTTCCGTTCGTCCCTTTGGGTTATTTTACGTTTATTATTGGCATCATCCAGCATGCCTCCCTTTTTTCATGTATTACCATATCAGTAATATTATTATTATTAGTTCATTATCCTAGTCTTTCCGCATGATCTTAGTCATGGGTCTCAGTTCAGGTTGGTAAGTCCTGTTCTGCCCCACTCATTAGCCTCCTCACTCCCCCCCCTCCCCCGCCCCGACACCCCCACCTCAGGTATGTCTTCACTCGCTTTCATATTGAGGCTCGGAATCAGCTTTTGTTTCATATCCCCTCAGGGATGTTGACACTGGATATCACCTTGCTCCGTCCCGGGCGGACCATGATCGTGTGTGAGGCTTGTTATACATTATTATGCATATTTCCCCTACCCTTATGTTGCTGTTTCTCCCCGCCGTCTTGATTGGCCATCGGTAGGCGGGTGGGATCCGGCTCGGTCTGGGATTTTATGTTGTGTATATTCATATTTATACACATTTTATTCCTGCTACTCCCCCCGGTCCCGCACCTCACGGACCCATTACAGATCCTTCCGCACTCCATGGACTCCACATACATTATTATTCCTTACGGGATCTCCGGACGTAGCCTTCATTTATTCCCATGTCGAGTTCGATTAATTCCTTGTGCCATCGACGGGTTTAACCCTCGACTCCTCTGTCCGCCTTCTCCGGTAGGCTTTCATGAGCCCTGTGCTCTCTCAGTTGTCTCCCTGGAGCCAGCGTGACCTTTATCCACAAAGATTAATCTCATTATATATTCATACATATCTATATACTGTATATCCCCTGATCTCAACTCCCCCCCCCCCCCCCCCCCGGGTATGATCACGACTATGGTTTGACTTATTCTTATCTATATTATTTTACAAGCTTAAATTTATTATTTCTGCTACAGCGGTGTATTCTAAGCTCCCGGAGCCTCCGGGCTCCTCCAGCTTACTCACGGGATACTCATGTATCTTTTATTTTACAGGCAGTACGATGTTCCATGACGGCATGCTCGGCGGTCCTTAGCCAACACTGCGGCCACGACGTGTGTCGCTCTCATGCCCATTGTACTATCCTGGTGGATGACCTCACTGTTTGGCATCCGGACAATTGTGTAGTATGCTACAAGCTAGCCTCCACCTTAACCTCTGAATCGGTAAGTGTATTCTTCTTAGCCGTTCTTTACAGACTTGGTAAGTGGAGTTACAATTAATTACAATTAATTAATTTTAATTGCATCATTTTATTTTGCTCCTCGCATGTCCTCTAGGGCCTCGTGTTCGGAGGCTACTGGTCCCCTCCTCTTTTTCTCTTCGGCATGAAATTCCTTACCTTCACTAATAGCCTGTTCTCTTTCAGAGCTCCAAGCCTGCTAAGACTTCGGCTCTAGCAACCCTCAAGGTCTGGTTTGGCGGATTCGCCCGGAATGTAAAGGCTAAGCAACCTTGTATCTTATCGGGACAATGGTGTTCCCTCCTTTATCCACATGCAAAAACATCTGCTGCAGTCCCCAAGGAGTTGGTGTACCCCATCATAGAAAATATTGAGTCTCTGCTTTTGGCCCCGGACCAAGAAGAGACGAGCGGGACGATAACGGAAGACGTCGCAACCCTTAATCTAGACGTCGAACCCATGGTTCTTGAGGAACCTGACACAGGTAGGGAGATAGGTGAGTCAAGTGGGTCCCGGGCTGAGATTCCTCTCCTCAGCCCGACTTTCTCTTCTACTTCGAACCAATCTTCCTTTCAAGGTTTTCCGGGGACTTCCGGTGCTGATCTCAAGCCCCGGTCTGTGATCCCCAAGGTTAAGGCTCACCGCAAGCCTTTGCATAAGACCCACAAGTCTTCCAAATCATCGAGGTCGTCCAAATCCTCCTCCACTAGAGTCCCCAAAGACTCCATCGCCGTGCCATCGATTTCTCAAGGACCGGTCTCCGGTTCGGCATCCGTTCCCCCTCCGGCGGAACAATTTAACCCGGCGGATTTCTCAGAGAAGCTGTTTTCTCGCTTCGAGACGATGTTATTGTCACATACTCAGCAAGCCATCGTGACTCTTCAACAACAGCAAGAAAGGGTTGCTAATGTCGAGAACCTAGTCCAGGGACTCATGCATTCGGGGCTGCCACAACAGCAGCAATATGCCATCCCTGATGCCTCTAAGCTTCCACCCTTTACAAAGAGTAACCCCTGGAGGTTAGCTCTACATGCCCCCCTCTCGGATAGCATGTTGTCCATTGAAGATTTCGGAACTCGACCGATTGATGACTTCGAGTTCTACCCGCCGGGTCTGCAATTTCCTTTCCCGGCTTCGCTCGCTTGACTGATGAGGCTCTGATCTGCCTAGATAAAGTCCCTAAGGAGACTGTGATCTTCCCCAAGGAACAGGCCCAGTCTGTTTTGGTCCGCGCCTTCAACAAGTGGGATTGTGTGAACACAATGCTCACACCCCATAAGAACTTGTATACTATGTTTGTGATAGACGAGCATACACAACAAGATCATGGAAATAGCCTATCAGGCTTCCAAGGAAGAGAAGCCCTTACCTCAGCTTCGGGAGACGGAATTGACTTCCCTTCTCTTCCCTGGTGACCATGAGAGCTGGCGGAACGCCCCGTCTCCCTTTTCGGTAGGCAAACTGAGCCCGGACTGTGCTTCGACGCAATTCAGTGAACGCCTCCCCAAGCTACCGGAGTCCCTAATCAAAATAGAGTTTGAGACCCGGTGTAGGCTCAGTAGATCCATTAACTCTACTGCTCTATCGGAGATGACCGTTGCCACTTACGACGAGGAACCTATCTTTAAGGTCCTCACGAAGTCACTTCTGCAGACCTTGTTGATCGACGCATATGACTTCCATAACGCCAGATTCCGTTGCCGACGACATGTATTGTCGGAGGCTACTATTCGCCATGAACCCAATACAGTAGACTCATCAAAGCCCCGGTCTGGGGTCCGGACCTCTTCCCGGAGGATATGGTTAACACTGTTCTCAGCGAGGCAGCTCGATTTAACCAAAGCCTCAAGGTTAGGTGGGGTCTAGTTTCCAAAAGGAAATATGAATCTCCTGGTGCTCCAGTTCGTGGCAGGAAGAGGTTGAGGCCCTTCCACTCCTCACAGTTCAGACAGCCTCTTCAGGTATTGCAACCTGTCCCGGTTCAGTCTGTCCCTGTTTCACAGGGCTCCAAGCCTTCTACCTCTAAGGGCCAACCCCAGCAGCAGTATGTGTTGGTCCCTCAGACACAAGTCGCATCGACTTCGTTTGCTGCCTCCCCCGCTTAACCCCTACTTACGAATCTCAGGGTTCTTTCCAAGGCTATCAGCGCCACAGAGGCTCCAGAGGTGCCTTTCGTAACCGAGGTAGCGGAAGGGGTTCCCACCGAGGCAAGGCTTTCGACGGAGGCAGAGGTGGCAAATCATCATCAAGCCATTGAGAAGTTGCCGGTAGGAGGGAGACTATACAAATTTCGGGACCATTGGAAGTTCAGCAACTGGGCTTCCAGCATAATCTCCAAAGGTCTGGGGTGAAGCTGGTTACAGGGACCCCCTCCACCAAACAGTTTCTACCAACTCCCGACAGAAGAGCTACGTTCATTTACAAAGGATCTGTTGCAAAAGAACGCACTCCAAAGCATGCATCGCTTAAAATTTCAAGGTCGCTTATTCAGCGTGCCAAAGAAAGGCTCAGACAAACGAAGAGTAATCTTGGACCTGTCTCGTCTAAACTCCTTCATTCGTTGCGAAAAATTCCACATGCTTACCGTCTCGCAGGTGCGGACCCTACTTCCCGTGGGGCCGTCACCACCTCCATCGATCTTACAGATGCCTACTATCACGTTCCAATAGCAAGGCATTTTCGCCCCTTCTTAGGCTTCAAGCTGGGCAAACAAGCCTATGCTTTCAAGGTGAAGCCATTCGGGCTCAACATAGCGCCCAGAATCTTCACCAAACTAGCAGAGACGGTGATTCAGAAACTTCGAACCCAAGGGATTCAAGTAGTGGCTTATCTCGACGATTGGCTGATCTGGTCGAACAACGTCTGGAACTGCCACACGGCGACGAACAAGGCCCTCTCCTTCCTTCGACGTTTAAGATTTCAGGTCAACCTCGAGATATCCCGTCTAGTCCCGGAGACCAAGTTTCAGTGGCTGGGGCTACAATGGGACCTCAATTCCCATACATTGTGCCTGCCCAAAGCCAAAAGGAAGGGAAATAGCGAGGAACATAACAGTTTCTCAGGGACAAGTTGACATCCAGAAGGAACCAGGGAAGAATACTAGGTTCCTTACAGTTCGCCTCCGTCACAGACATCGTCCTAAAGTCCAAACTAAAGGACATAAACAGAGTGTGGCGCTCCAGAGCAACCAAGAAACGTCGAGACAGGCGAGCTCGCCTTTCCCCAATCCTGAGGAAAAGTCTGCAGCCTTGGATGAAGGTCAAGAATCTTTCCAAGTCAGTTCCCTTGCAATATCCTGCCCCCGGACTCGTCGTTCACACAGACGCCTCCCTCATAGGGTGGGGAGGTTACTCTCAACACAAGAAAGTCCAAGGGTTATGGTCTCCGAAATTTCAACAAATGCACATAAATGTCCTAGAGGCCATGGCAGTCTTGCTTACCCTAAAACGTCTCAGCCCAGCCAAGAATCTCCATATCAGACTGGTCCTCGACAGCGCAGTTATAGTCCACTGCATCAACAGAGGAGGCTCCAGGTCAGCCCACATAAACCACATTATGCTGGCGATTTTCTCCATGGCAACGTCATACAAGTGGCATCTATCAGCAGTCCACCTGGCGGGGGTCCGGAATGTAGTGGCGGACGCACTTTCCCGGACGACCCGGTTGGAGTCGGAGTGGTCACTGGACAATCGATCCTTCCAATGGATCTTATCTCAGGTCCCGGGTCTCCAGATGGATCTGTTTGCGATGGAATCCAATCGCAAGCTAGAATGTTATGTAGCCCCCAACCTGGACCGTCAGGCTTATGCCATGGATGCTATGTCAATAGACTGGAACACTTGGAAGACGGTTTATCTGTTTCCTCCGATAAATCTCCTGCTGAAAGTACTGCACAAGCTCAGATCTTTCAAGGGCCGAGTGGCTCTGATAGCCCCCAACTGGCCCAAAGGCAACTGGTTCCCCTTATTACTAGAGCTAGGCCTCCACCCCCGGCGGATACCCAATCCTGTTCTAACACAAGTAGTACAAATTTGCAATGTGTTAGCTTCCTCAAGGATTCTGAATGCCCTAACTTTATGGACTTCATGAAGTTCACACCTCAAAAGGGTGCAAACATCGACCCTCTGAATACCCTATTCCTGGAATCAGACAAAAGAGAATCCACTCTCCGTCAATATGACTCAGCCGTCAAAAAACTGGCAAAGTTTTTGAAAGACTCACAAGTTGAGAAAATGACGATGAACCTGACTGTGACAGTCTTTAGAACTCTCTTTGAATCGGGCCTAGCAGCCAACACGATTACCACGATCAAATCAGCCTTGAAAAAGATCTTCCATGTCGGTTTTGACATTGACCTGACGGATTCATACTTCTCTTCCATTCCAAGAGCTTGTGCCAGACTGAAACCATCAACTCGCCCTAGCGCAGTTTCTTGGTTCTTGAACGATGTCCTAAAGCTAGCCTCTGACACTTTGAATGAATCTTGTAACTATATGGCATTGTTAAGAAAGACACTTTTTCTTTTGAGCCTCGTCTCTGGCTCTAGAATCTCAGAATTGTCGGCCCTGTCTAGAGACCCAGGTCATACCGAGTTTCTCCCTTCAGGTGAGGTCTTTCTCTCCCCTAACAAAGTATTCCTGGCTAAAAATGAGGACCCCCAACACAGGTGGTCTCCCTGGAAGATTGTTCCACTTCCTCGGGATCCATCCCTGTGTCCAGTTACCACCCTGAAATCCTACTTAAGTAGAACTTCTACTACTTCCACAGGGCCCTTATTTATTAGAGAGAATGGAGGAACTATTACCCTTAAAGGAATTAGACAACAAATTCTTTATTTTATTAAACAAGCTAATCCTGAGTCATTCTCACACGTCCATGATATTCGAGCTGTTGCTACTTCAATTCTTTCATCATATGAAATTTGATGAGCTCACAAAATATACGGGTTGGAAGTCCCCTAAAGTTTTTAAACGCCACTACCTAAAACCTTTAGAAGCTCTTAAATTTGCAACAGTAGCATCTGGGAATGTAGTTCCTCCTGAAGGCTCCGAGTCCTGATCACAACGTCTTGCTCTGTCCTCTTTCCCTCCTGCCTGGCTTTCTTATTGTCCCTACCTGGTTTGGTTATCCTTTGCCATACACCCCTATGGTGTATTATTTTTATTATTCATTGATATATGTTCTACCAATTGTTTTGGTTTCATCTATGCTTAATCCCTCGAGTTAATTTTATTTTAATTTTGATATTATGTATTTTGCTATATTCACAGTTATGCTTGATTTATTACCATCCCTATGGGATTGTTTACCATGAATTTATTGCTATTTTACCTTGTGGATTACTTACCTTCGGGTTACTTTATTTTTTTTTTCAGTGGATATTGTCCACTCATAACCATGTTGATCTCTTGCCTATGGGATTCCTATACCTCCTGTTTGTTATTAAATTCCACCATGTATTACTATTTTTGTGTTATTTTCTCCCCAGGTAGTTATTCATATTGGGTCCCTATTCTCTGGTAGTATTTCACTGGGCAGCACAGGCCAGAGCCCAGAAAAGGGATTTTGACGTAGGAAAAATCTATTTCTGGGCGAGAGACCTGTGCCGCCCAGTGAACCCACTCGTCCCTCCCTTCTGGGCCCCAATCTGGGGTGCTATAGGAGTGACGTCACTAACGTGGGTGGGCTCGTTCGTAGTAGCGATTGGAGTTGGGTTGTTGAGCGGCTCCTCGCTGTTCAGGGAGGTTGACAGGAGTTATCTAAATGGTGCGAGACCTCTAGTTGTGATTTATCACGCCCCAGTTATTCATACCGACACCTTATTAGGTGAGCGAGCTGGGTTCAACCTAGCATTCCTATACAATTTTTTCTCTGGTAAATTCATAGCAGTTATTACCTTAGAAATGATGTAAAAGGAGCATTTCACTGGGTGGCGCAGGTCTCTCGCACAGAAATAGATTTTTCTTGCGTCAAAATCACTTTTTTGGGTGAAATAGCTATGTCGTCCTGATATACCCGCCCCCCCTTTCTAAAGAAAATGCCTTGGCAGGATCCCTCCCAAAATTACTATATCTGTAGCACCATGCTCAATGCTACAAGGAATACGCGCCATCTAGATCCTCAATAGTAGTACGGGAGGAAGGGTAACCTTGATAACGGCTCCCCTTCTATTTTGCCACTTTTACCCCTCGAAGCGTAAACGCTATTCGGGGTGAAGATTGCTATGTGTCGTATTAAGATATATGTCCCCTGATATTATGCGATATCCTTAAGAGAAATTTTAAGGATATTCGCGCCAGGAGTTAGAATTCTGGAGACCTAAAGGTTAATTCTCTGGGAATATCACTGTAGTCAAATATCCCTTAGAAAGCTACCAATAGGAACCTTCCATCAGGACGACATGGCTATCTCACCCAAAAATAGATTTTTGGGCTCAAGCCATGTCATCCTGATGGAAGGTTCCTTCTGTAGCTTCCAAAGGGTATATATGACTACAGTAGATATTCCCAGAGAATTAAACTAAAGGTTTCACAGAAATCTAACTTTTGGCGCGAGTACCCATAAGGTTTCCCTTTAGGATATCGTATAAAAACCGGGGACATATGCTTGACACGTCACATAGCTATCTGCACCCCACATAGCGTTTACGCTTCGAGGGGGAATAGTGGCAAGTTATGGGAGGAGCCGTTACAAAGTTCTCCTCCTCCGTTACTGTTTTGGTATTCGGCGATGTCAACATCCGGTTGCCATGTTGGCCGCCATCTTGGATAACGCCGCCGTAGCGCGCCATTGTTATTCCTTTACACATAGCGTTTATGACAAGGTGCTTTTCCCAGTTTTTTGCTAAGTGATCCAGTATGTCGAATCTTCAGCCTCGCCTTCTTCTGGAAAGTTGAGTACCATATTCTTGTATTGTATAAATAAGCTCTAGCCGTAAAGTAATGCTTTTTTCCCTTAAAATATCGTGTTTTGTGGCAGAGGTGTGCCTTGACCGGAGGCGTCATGTCGGACGCTGTTGTTCACCTCGCATGCTTTATTTAGTTAGCCAGGACAACCTTCCCCGGTCTTATAACTAATTATCAGCATTAGTTATTTAGTCTTCATTGCTAGGAATTAGTTATATTATGCCGATAGTATCCATTTTCGGTGAGCATAGGTAGCCGATTCGTATGCTAGTGTTCTAGCCTACCCCCTAGACTCGATAGCCTAGGTGGTATTTGTTTACTCTCATGCATGATATAATAAGTGTTCCTGGTTGAAAATTTTAGGCATTTATACATATGAGATTCAGTGATTGCACATATGTTTTCGCCTTCGAGGAAGTATACTAGGGTTTCGGTGATCTTGGTAGTCGACTCCCTTGCCCCTAACCTAACGTAGGGCTGTGGTATACTTCCTATCTTCCTCCCTCTGAGGTAGCCTAGGCTACATCCTAGTCCTCCTTACCTCGAATCGCATTCGGGTAGGGTTATGCTAGGATTTTCTTTCCCCACTCCTAGCCATAGCACATGAGCTTTGAGTTTGGGACAGAACCTCAGAGTACCATTCGTTCACCCCCAGCTCCCCCTCTAGATGAATAAACTCTCCTTTTGGGGCCCTGCTGGTCGGCGAAGGTGGAAGGGCTCTACCCTTCCCCCTAGTCCATACTTGGTAGGGTTTCGACCCTTTCCTCCCTGTGGCCTAGCGATTTGTCCTACACCTGCCTTCCCTGGTTTGGGACTCTCTTCCCTAGCCTAGGTTAGGCAGGCCAGGGGATTCTGTTTCCTTATAGTTTAGGACAGTACACTAGTGCTGTACCTTCTCTGTTGGTGAAGGCTACGCCTTCCCCCACGCTCCCCCTCAGGACCCTCGCCCCTCCCCCCTCTGTCCTTTTGTGTTGGCCTAGCAATCACACCTTTGTCCGCCGTCCTACAACTCCACCGTGTGCCGGCGGGTTGTGGGTTCGGCTTGGTCCCTTTGTGGGTTGGTCCGAGCTGCTACGCTTCCCGCATATAGTCGAACTATGGGATAGCCTAGGCAAATCAGTCTGCCGGCATGGGACCTCCCTATCTTAGTGTTCTTCGGTCCTCCCTTGGGCCGCCATCCGCAATTCTTGCCGACTGCCGGCTCCGTTGCGGCTGAATGAAAGATTGCCCCTCTCTTTCATTTGAACACTCCTTCCGGAGGAAGACGAGGTCGGGGTAACGAGCTACCCTTCCCTCCCTCTTCCCCTACCCTTTCTCTCTACCTATCAGTGCCGGTCCACTTCCGCTACCCTGCCGGCAACAGCTGTCAAGGTACCCTAGTATCCACTCTGTCTCATTGATTGACGCCAGTGCTGGAATACCTTCGCCGGTCGCTTGCCGACTGCCGGGGGCCGCCGACGTGCCGGTGATCTGCCATCATCTAGAAGCTCCTATTCTCTCTGCCACATAGACTGATGACAGGGAGAGGTTCCGACCCTTGATGGAGATTCTCCGGTGCCTGGCGCGTTTCCGGTTTTCAGTGGACTGTCACCTCTCCCAAGGCCGGCAGTGACTATTGTATAGCTATATACGATAGCCAGTACATCTATGGTACAGTGCTTACTCTAGACAGAAAACTATGGTGTATAGTTGTGCAGTAAAAATATTTCCAGCATACTCTGTGCATCCATGTGCAGTCCCTTGCCGGGACCTATTTGAATAGGGAGGGATAATTTTTCTCCCTTTTATCCTAAACTGAATGAATTCAGTCCCCCCTCCCTTTACCATGACTAATTCTCCAGAGGAAGTCTAAGCAGTGTTTAATCCAATATGGATATCCCTTCCATCTCTAGGCTCTTTAGGAGCCCTTAGAATTAGTTATGGTGTGGGGTCACGGCACTTGGCTGGGAGGGATGCACATGTACAGTATATGTCTTTTCTGCTTCTTTTCCAGCTTACCTATCCTAGGCTTACACATGAAAAGGAATCTTATATTGAGTTAAATAACTTTAATGCTAATCTAAGATTAACTTATTTAAGTCATTGTATATGACTTCCGCAGACTCATTCCCCCTTTCTTTTACAGGAGGAGAATATCTGGTGTGAGAGTGCCTTCTGCAGCGTTCAGCGCCTGGCTTTCTACGGCCACCTGGCGTGGCGAACCCACGCCAGCTGTTCCATCTCCAAGGGGACTCTCCGGTATTGGGACCCACAGGTCTGCACCGTCTGCAAGGACCTGCTCCATGAGGCATTTGAGGACCCTCCTTCAGCGGAGGCCAGGAACGTTGCCCGAGAGAAACTGCGCAAATGGGTGCGTGGTTTTCAAAAGAACGCCACGGGGCCCTATCTCCCGAATGAGAAGATGAGAGCTTTGCTCTTCCCAAAGGCATCTGCGGATGCTGTCATCCCCAAGGTGGAGATCCCCTGCGTCCAGCTGACGGTCGAACCTAATGTATTGGACACACTGCAAGACTTCCATCTTAACAAGGTGGAATGGATGTCGGAAGTGTTGGACACCATGTGGAGGCTCCGGACTCCGAGGGCTAAGTCGCCCGTGCCCCCTCTGTTACTTCCATTGCTGTAACGGAACCGATCCCCTCTACCTCTTCTACTCCTACTCCTACTCTGTCGCTACTGGAGAACCAGGACAGTCTCCAGGCCCTAGTGGCCCTCCTGGATGAGAGGTTCCGAAAAGGACAAGAGGAATTCAAGAGGGAGATTCTCCGTCTGTCGAAGCAGTCGATCAAGAAGATCAATGTTAAGGATCTTCCCCCTTGCTCAGTGACCAACCCCTGGAAGCATGCAGAGCACATGCCAATTACAAGTGGACGAATCTTCGTCAATGTCAAGCTAGGCGCAGTCCCCCTTGAAGAGGTGGAATTTTGGTCTAGCTTTGAGTTGTATCTGGACTGTTACATCCATCTTAAGTCCGAGCCAGCTTCCAAGGAGGAAACCGAGCCTAAGGAGGTCATAGTCTTTGACCACGCTAAAGCTCAATCTCTTCTGGCCGGCAGCCTGAAGAGCAAGGGCTACACCAACTCTAAGGTCCCGGTCCTTAGCAAGAAACACCCATCCTTTCTTTTTCCTGCCACCATGGTCTTCTCCTTTGCTGAAAAGTCCTTGCTGGCAGTGTTGAAAGCGGTGGAGGAAGGGAAACCTTGCCCTACATTGGAGGAATGTAGGCCCCTCTCCCTCGCCCAACCTCCCGACGACAAGAACTGGAAAGACATCCAGTTAACTTTCTCGATAGTTGAGTTGGAGGCTGACGTCGCAGGACGTCAATTTAACGAGAACCTCCCCACGCTCTCCCAATACATTCTGCGTCGGGAGCTGGATACGAAAGAGACCCTGGCCGCCTCCCTTTCTTACCAAGTGCAATTGGAGACAATGGCCGGAGACACTTGGACCCCAGACATGTGTATGGTCTTAGCTAAGACCCATCTCGTCGACGAAGGACTTTTATGGCTTCATCAGGGCTCGGAGAGCCTGTAGAGAATTCGTGTTTGCGTACGCCACCGTCAAACACGAACCCCAGAAAATGATCTCCTCCAACATTTGGGGGAAAGACCTCTTCCCCAAAGATCTCGTGAAAGAGATTGTAGATAGAGCTACCACCGAGAACCAGAACCTTCTCAACAAGTGGGGCATGTCATTGAAGATAATAATAATAATAATAATAATAACCTTTATTCCAATAATACATTGGGTTTTCTATTTACATCAGGTCATCAACCGAAGTTAGAAAGCATACATTAAAGCTATTAAAACAATAAAATCATAGTATACTATTACAATATACACACATACATACATAAATATATCCATATATACATATACACATACACACATACATATATATATATAAAATTTGAATTAAGAACATTGTAATTTTGGTTATAAAACATTGTTATAGAACAATAATTAGTAAAATTACTCCAACATAAATTGTTCTTCATAGATAATGGTATGTCTTAAAAAGCGGTTATTGACGTGAGACGTGGCTAATGTCAGGTACGGTTGTTTTCTATAAAACTTATCTACGAAGATTAATTATTGTTTAAAAGATGTTTTCTTAGTTTATTTTTAAAAGATCTTAGGGATTCTTCGTCTTTCAATGAGCCAGGTAAACTATTCCATAACTGTGGACCTTTAGTATTTATTTCCCTTGATCCTATATGGGTATTGGCTCTTCTGGACACTAGATTATTTGCTTGTCTTGTAGTCATCCCTGTTACCGAGTCAACGGTTCTAAAATTATAAAGCCAGTTCGGAAAAACGTTTTTTAAAACTTTGAAAACAAAAACACAGACATCAAAAGTGTACTTGTTTTTCACTTTCAACCAACCCAGTTCTAGCAAAATTGGAGATATTGGAGATATATGATCAGGATGAGGGCCCCCACCCTAGGAAGAAATACAACAAGCCTAGGCCCCAGCAGCGACAGGCTAAGCACCAGTTTCCGGCACCCGCTACTCCCCAGTTGGTGGCTCAGCCCCAACAGACCTTTCAGTTGGTCCCTCAGCCGGTGGTGGCTCAGTCACCAGTCTTCACACCTGCCTACGAAAGACAGTCAACTACCTTTCGTCCCAAAGGTAGAGGCTCCGGCAGAGACTCCTCTCGACGCCCTTCCAAAGGGAGAGGAGGGAGGGGAGCAGGCGGCCGAGGTGGCAAACCCTCGGGAAACCAGAAGCAATGAAATGCTTCCGGTGGGAGGAAGACTCCGCCTCTTCCAGGATCGTTGGACCTTCGATCCTTGGGCTCACAGCATCATCAAGAACAGACTATGGTGGAGTTGGGTAACACCAATTCCAACCTTCCATCAATTCTTCCAACACTCCACCCCCGTCCTGGAAGAATACATCCAAGAACTCTTGAACAAGAAGGTGATCAAGAGGGTAAAGTCCACCAGGTTCCAGGGAAGACTGTTCTGTGTTCCCAAGAAGGACTCCGACAAACTCAGTCATTCTGGACTTGTCCCCTCTCAACAAGTTCATCGTGAACAACAAATTCAAGATGCTAACTCTTCAGCACATCAGAGCCCTACTGCCCCAAAAGGCATTCACAGTCTCGATAGACTTGGCGGACACCTACTGGCACATTCCAATGAATCGCCAGGCCGCCTCCTACCTAGAATTCAGGCTTCAAAGAAGGCAATACGCCTTCAGAGCCATGCCCTTCGGACTCAACATAGCTCCAAGGATCTTCACAAAGCTCGCAAAAACGATCGTCCAACAGCTACGCCTTCAAGGCGTCCAGGTGATGGCTTACCTGAACGATTGGCTGGTAGGGGCCGCATCCTCAGAAGAATGCTTGCAAACTTCCAGAAAAGTGACCCAATTCCTGGAACATCTGGGTTTCAAAATCAAGACCAAGATGTCTCGACTTTCTCCAGCTCAGAAGTTTCAATGGCTAGGAATCCATTGGAACCTTCAGTCACACCGTCTTTCCATCCCTCCGAAGAAAAGGAAGGAAATAGCAGGATCTGTCAAGAGACTCCTAAAATCCAAACAGATTTCAAGACGTCAACAGGAGCAGGTGCTCGGCTCAATCCAGTTCACTTCAGTGACAGACCCAGTGCTACGAGCACAGCTTAAGGATGCATCGGGAGTTTGGAGAAGATACGCATCCATTGCTCGAAGAGATTTCAAGAGACCCTTACCAACCAGGCTTCGTTCACTCCTAAAGCCATGGTCAGAGGCAAAGAACATGAAGAGATCAGTCCCCCTTCAACCACCACCTCCGTCGGTCGTTATCCACACGGATGCATCGCTAGAAGGATGGGGGGGGTCACTCCCCTCAACGTCAAGTTAAAGGAACATGGTCTCCCCTATTCAAGACGTTCCACATCAACTTCTTGGAGGCCATGGCGATCCTTATTTCTCTGAAGAGGCTGTCTCCATGACCCTCGTCCCACATCCGTCTAACTCTGGACAGCGCCGTTGTGGTCAGATGTCTCAACCGTCAGGGCTCAAGATCGCCCCAACTCAACCAAGTGTTAATGCCCATCTTCCGCCTACCGGACAAGAAGAGATGGCACCTCTCAGCAGTTCACCTTCAAGGATTCCGCAACGTGACGGCGGATGCTCTATCAAGGACAACCCCGATAGAGTCAGAATGGTCCCTAGACGCACACTCATTCTCCTTCATCTCTCGCAAGTCCCGGAACTGCAGATCGACCTCTTCGCGACGAGCAACAACAAACAACTTCCTCGTTACGTGGCCCCTTACGAGGACCCCAGAGCGGAAGCAGTGGATGCCCTGTCCCTGGACTGGAACATATGGTCCAAGATTTACCTGTTCCCTCCATCCAACCTTCTGCTGAAAGTCCTCACCAAGCTGAGAACCTTCCAAGGAACAGCAGCCCTAGTGGCACCCAAGTGGCCCCGGAGCAACTGGTTCCCTCTAATCCTGGAGTTACAACCCAAGATAATTCCCCTGCCGGACTCAGTTCTATCCCAGCAAGTTCAGAAGTCGACTGTCTTCGCTTCATCAAGGAAAACCCGAGACCTACATCTCATGATTTTCTCTCCCTAGCCGTTAAGAAGAGGTTTGGGATTTCGAAGAAAAGTTTGGACTTCCTAGAGGAATACAAAACTAAATCTACCAGAAGGCAATACGAGTCTTCCTGGAAGAAATGGGTGTCCTTCGTCAAGGCTAAAAATCCTACGGAAATCTCTACATATTTTTGTCTGTCCTTCTTTATTCAATTTCATGGTGGCAGCCAACACGATTTCTACCTGCAAATCGGCCTTGACAAGACCACTACTCTATGCCTTCCAGATCGACCTGTCTGACGACACCTCTAACAAGCTGCCAAAGGCATGTGCTAGACTCCATCCTGCACCTCCACCGAGACCCATCTCCTGGTCTCTCGACAAAGTGCTCCAGTTTGCCTCAAGTCTGGATAACGAGTCTTGCCCTCTGAAAGATTTGACTCAAAAAGTAATTTTCCTTTTTGCTCTCGCCTCGGGAGCCCGAGTCAGAGAGATTGTGGCTTTATCAAGAGAAGAGGGCCAGATACAGTTTGCTGACACAGGCGAACTTACCCTCTTTCCTGACCCAACGTTTCTCGCCAAGAACAAGCTTCTCACCAAACGGTGGGGCCCCAGGAGAATTTGCCCCCTGAAGAAAGATGTCTCTCTATGCCCAGTGTTGAGTCTAAAGGTCTATCTTCGAAGAACTTCAGACTTTGGCGGAGGACAGCTCTTTAAAGGAGAAACATCAGGGTCTGATTTGTCACTCAAACAACTAAGGGCGAAGATCACCTACTTTATTCGTAGAGCGGATCCTGACAGTACACCCGCAGGTCATGATCCCAGGAAAGTCGGCTATTTCCTGAATTTCTTCTAGTCGATGGACTTCGAGAGTCTTCGCTCTTTCATGGGCTGGAAATCCTCAAGAGTGTTTTTCAAACACTACGCAAAGCAGGTGCAAGAGTTGAAGCGCTATGTGGTGGCAGCAGGTAGTGTGCTAAAACCTGCTGCTTAGTGCTGCGTAGAACAGTGAGTTATTCGGGACTAACTCCATGGGTGCCTGTGTTGACCCTAGTGCGAAACATAGTGATTTTAAGTGCCACCTAGTGACACTAAGGACTGTTCTTCTACAAAGGTGAAGTAACATAGACAGTAACACGTGTGACACGTTTTAACATGAAGTGTATATAAGACTTTCTAGAAAGACTTTATAGTTCCTCTGGAACTTATGACTGTAATGGCAAGTTTTCCTTTTCAGATTCTACACCCACTTCTTCTGATGTCTTTAGTCTATGTTTTTAATTGCATTGCTTATTTTGAAATTTTGTTTATTTCATGCTAATTCTGCTTTAATGACTAAAAGAGAATTTGGTTACCCTATGCGTCTCATTTCGCCCTCTCTCTCTCTTATGAAAAAAACACTGTTACAGAATTTTATTACCCTTTTATTTTCTATATTATTATGAACAATGTTATAATTTTGTTCTCTTGATGCAAACTCATCTAGATTAAGGTAACTTGTTCCAACACAAGTATACTTACCTTCTTTATCTGGCCCTGGGACCGGCAGGTATCTCCGAGACTAGGTGAGTTCCTCTATCAAGCAACTTCAAGATGTTCCTTCTCTCCAACTAGGACTTCCCTGCCAGGGGGGCAGGAAACAGTAACATGGTATATGCTTATCTGAAGTGGCATGTAATGGATATGCCACAGGTCTCTGTGGTCATCAGACCAAAGGAATATTGTTTAGAAGTCGAAAGGCACTACAAAAAAGGGGAAAAATCCACGATACATTAATTCTTTGGTACACTTCCATCAGGACAACATGGCTTAAGCCCAAAAAACGGATTTTGAGCGAGGCGAAAAATCTATTTTTGGGTGAGATAGCCATGTCGTCCTGATGGACCCGCCCTTGTTCTCTATTCGGCCTTGACAGGCCCCTCCCAATCTTATTGTATCATGGAG
>NC_090725.1:157211026-157321026 GCF_036898095.1 Palaemon carinicauda | reverse complement strand
TGGTTTGCTGCAGCATGCATTGTAGGCTGAGAAAAACAGGAATGTCGGTAAATGAATCCACAGTATCATATCAGACAGGAAGTATAATGGTTGATGCAGCGAGAAGACGGCAAAAACCAAACTTATTACTTATTACTTTGCCCATTGCAGGAAATATGTGATGGCCAGACTACAATTACCCATGGATGACCATCACAACTTGGAAGTTATGCAATACTGGAAGAGTTTTACTATTAGTCCACAATAGTGATAGAGAGGTAGGAGACAGCGAGGTTGACTCTATTTAGACTAGTCATCCTAAGCAGTTATTATTATTATTATTATTATTATTATTATTATTATTATTATTATTATTATTACATGTTAAGCTATACCCCTAGTTGGAAAAGCAGGATGCTATGAGCCCTTGGGGAAAAATAGCCCAGTGAGGAAAGGAAACAAGGAAATAAATAAACTACAAGAGAAGCAATAAGCAATCAAAATAGAATATTTTAAGAACAGTAACATTAAATTGGATCTTTCATATATAAACTATAGTCTTCAGAAAATCTGGAGGAAGAGAAATAAGATAAGAAAGCATGCCTGAGTGTACCATCAAGCACCATAACTCTACACCAAGACAGTGGAAGACCATGATACAGAGGCTATGGCCCTACCCAAGGACTAGAGAACAATGGTTTGATTTTGGAGTGTCCTTCTCCTAGAAGAACTGCTTAACATAGCTAAAGAGTCTCTTCTACCCTTACCAAGAAGAAAGTAGCCACTGAACAATTAAAATGCAGTAGTTACCCCCATCAAAGAAGAGGAATTGTTTGGAAATCTCAGTGTTATCAGGTATATGAGGACAGAGGAGAATGTGGAAAGAATAGGCCAGACGATTTGGTATATGTGTAGGAAGACAAAATGAGCCGTAAACAGAGAGAAGGATCCAATGTAGTACTGTCTGGCGAGTCAAAGGACCCAATAACTTTCTAGTGGTGGTATCTTGATGGGTGGCTGGTACCCTGGCCAACCTACTACCTATGTACCATCACTACATTAAAATAATCCTTAATCGGTTACTATTAGGCTTATCATCATTTAATTCATTTACCATTGTGCTTATGTGCTGGTATCATAAAGTTCTGTATGGGGTGGTGAGTCGGTCTCACACACACAGTAATGAGTTAATAGTGACAGTGAGTACTGTATTTCTGTTACTAGGTTGGAGTAGCAATGATTCATGAATTTAAGTCTTTCACAGGTATCTCTATAAGATCCTAGTGAATGGTAAGGTCTGACTGTAGTTGATATTGTCACCCCATTTATGTTATGGCTGCTTTTCTCCGTGAATGTATAACTAATGTGCTCCGCTGTGATTCTTTACTTCTTTGTTGGATGTTGGATTTTCTATTATACTATTCGTTTAAATCCATAGATGGTAAGTATAACTTTGGGATGAGAAAATATTCTGGGAAAAGTAAAGTATGAGAGAGAGTTAGGTTATAACTTCCATACATCCTCATTCTCTATGTGGTTTTGCAAAGGCATTCTCTTCATAGGATTCTCTTTGTTGAGTATCATGAGTAGTATCCTTATCAGTTGGTCAAGTTCAAGAGATGAGAGAAAACAAGGAAGTATTCTCCGGTATGATCAGAGGGAATACCCCTCCTTTAATACATAATGAGCTTTATAACTTTCTTTCCACCCCCCTCAAGCAAAACCTTCTGACAATCCTGTAGGTTCTTCTTGGTCTGTAGGGAGTATGCATGAGAAGGAGGTTAACAATGATTGCCATTCCCAGTGTGGATCACCACATTCAATGGTAAGCCTATCTAGAAAGTTTTATTCTGGTACATGGTAGAGGTATGCCATCCAGAGTTTATAGCTGATATCAATGTTAATCTGTAGAGTTTGGTTCACTCTGAACACTGCTAGTACCTCTTCTATTTTTACTTTTATATCCTTCCTTGACCACCAGCAAGGTGTCGCCAGACCATGTCAGTATCAGTACCAATGGCAGCGTGAAAGCCCAGTCCTCCCACCATGCTTGTCCCTTCTCAAGAACTCTAGAGGTTCTCATATAGGAAGCTTTCATTGCTTCCTCCTTCATGACAGCGATGTTTCCTTTGGTTGCTTGGACCTCAATACCAGATTTTGTAGCTACAGAGCAGATGTCAATAGGCAAGAGGAAAAAGCAAATTGACTCCTGTTATTCCTTTACCATTTCAACTTCATCTTTCTCTTCATCTTTACAGCCTTCCTCTCACAAGAAAAAAACTCTTATAGGAAAGACTCTTCACAAGAAGTCTTGTTGGGCTTCTAGCAACTGGTCTTTACTTTCAGAAGTGGATCACTCAGACCCAGGCTTTGAGAATAATCAGGGCTATTCAAGTTAAACTGTCATTTTTCACTTTAAATCCAGACATCAACTTTACTTTTGTATACACACTGTATTTTACATGTTCTTTCCTAAATCCACTTGCAGTATAGTTCACATTGGGTACGAATTTGCCATCTTCAATAACTTCAGGTAATTCCCAGTCATATATTTTATCAGCAATTGATGCCTCGCCAGTTATTTTTACATTAAAGAGGTTGCCTAAGCCTCAAACTTAAAAAACCAAGCATTGCTTGCAGCTAGGTGGGATCTCTGTGTCTCTATGTTTTACCTAAAAGTCTGGTAGGGGGAAGACTGGCCGACTTCTTTACCGTTTGGGAAAGACTGCAGCCCTGTCCGTGGGTATTGGCTTTGGTCAAAGAAGGCAACCGAATCACTCATACTTTCAATTCTTCTTTATCAGAGAAACCAGTTCTATATCAAAGTTATCTTATCAATAAATCAAAAGCTTAGTTACTGCAACTACAGTATAAATTATGAAACTTCGAGTTTAGTTAATTCATTACTCTCCTATCTATGAATATAGAGATGTATTTAATATTAAATTTCTTATCATTCAGAAAATATTATCTATATCAAAAGTAACATTCAGAGACAATCTATGGTATTCTTAATTTCTTTAATGAACAATCTGGAATTCAGTATTTCAAACTGTGTTTTAAATGGTTTGTCACAGTAGTCTAGACAAGTAAGCAAATCTAGATCGACCTAGTAATCCTTAACATCGCTGCATTATTTGTACATGAATACATCCCTCTCTTTCTTTCAATTGCACCCCACCTCCAACGGAGTGTGGGAGTCAGTAATACGAATATCACGAGAGGTTCATAGAAATAAACAGAATTTCAATAACAACATTTCTTATATCTATATTCAACTGATGTTCATATGCATGCCCACCCTCCTCCACACTGGCTCATGGCATCAAGAGGGGGGTTAATTTTGACTTTAAAAATGAAGAGACAAATAGTATCTGACACGGCAGTTCTGGGCCTCTTACCACTACTGCTAAAAGGTTCCATTCTTTAATTAAGGGTGTGTATTTATTGAAGCGTAAAAAAGGGGGCAATTTTAAAATATTGAAAATTTTACAGTTAAGTGCCGACTGAACAGAGCTTCTGGAGTAAAAAGAATATGAACATTAGGCGAGTATAGAATAATAAGAAATTCTATTATTAAAATTTTGTTTTTATATATCAATATTGCTTAATAAGCTACTGTTATACAGAAGTCTATATATGAAAACAAAGTTTTTTAACAGAAAAAAATTATTTAAAAAATCTTTCAAAACTGGATTCATTCCTATCCTCTTGATTTTATGAGTCAGTGGGGAGGAGTGTGGGCATGTACAGTTAGCCCTTCTTATTGGTGGGGCTTAAGTAACAGAGAGAGGAGCGAAGATAAGAGAATCCGCTAATGCTAACTGCCCTAGGGTGGGTCAACTAACTCACTGAACATTGCCTACCCGCTGGTCACTAACAAAGTTGGTAAACTACTGTATTACACTACATTCTTTTCACGTACTTTTTATCATGGTATCTTAGTTCATATGACTCTTCAGAGGTAATTGTACATCATTAACACAGCTTCAGTACAAGGTAAGACAACTCATAACAAGAAAGACATTGCCACACCACACTATGTATAACTAACAACAAATCATTTGTTCATATTTAACAACACTTGCTGATACTGTGGAGTAAAAAAGTCATCTATAGTTCATGGTTGAAATACATCCCAAAAAGTTGCTTTTATTGAGCCCAATTATCATCTTAGAAACTGATATTTTAAACTAGTCGGTCAGCTAACAAATTTGAATACCATGTTTTAAGGATTCGTATACTGTACAGTATAATACTGTAATAAAAATGTCAGTAGTTCTTTATCAATGAACGTATGAATATTTATCCTACCACAAGTGAGAGAAAAATAAGATAAACAAATTACTAAAACATTAAAGACGTTTACAAAGTTCTACGCAGTAAAATCTCAAGGATTACTCATTGAACATGAAGCTTACATATGCTATACAGTACATATATTATAGTAGTGTACACAGTCTTGTCTGGAAAATCATATAACTAACTAACTACTGTAACTCTCTCTCTCTCTCTCTCTCTCTCTCTCTCTCTCTCTCTCTCTCTCTCTCTCTCTCTCTCTCTCTCTCTCTCTCAGGAAATATCCTTATGTTACATGTACGTAAATTAACACCATCTCTTTACATCAAATTCTAATTTAATATACCTTCAGTTCATTTCCCTTCCTTTCATCATTTTATCTAATCTTTTTTCAGCTTATTATTTCCTTTTAATAACATTCGGTTCCTTTCTGCATATTAAATTACAAGAATTTTAGTTTAAAGACAGTAACTAGAATAAAAAAAAAGAATGTAGTCCTCAATATTTTGTATTCTCAACATTATTACGTGGACGAATTTACTTTTGTCCAGAGAAAATAAAAACACATTGTTTTAAAAATAGATACCAGCTACCTAACTCTAAAGCAGACATAGATTTGTTTGCTTTAAAAAAGAAGTGTTTTTCCTTCAATTCCCTTAGTTTTTAACAGAAAATTTAATTTTTTTAATAAAATCTCTTTACACACAGCATAAGATAAGAACACGAAATATGTCCAGCCCTAATTTCCAGTTGCTCCTGCACTAACAAACCTTACGCTATTTATAGAGATTATTTTTCGGCAAAGCTGGAAGGTTAGCCACTAAGACTTTTAAAGCGAGGTGGCATCCCTGCCCGAACTCTATAGGGGGGAGGGTAGGGGGTAGCTGGAGGATACCCCGCCACTTATATCTACTCACACTTTGGTGAACTACGTCTCTTTTCTGGGTCGACCTGTGACGGCCGGTGAAAAAGTCCTTCTTTCTACTTTTTCTGATATAAATCTTCCAAATATACCAGAGAAAATTAAAGCATGGAATGCAGAGGTTACTACCCTCGCGCGAGCACCTCGTAAGTGTCGTCTATACATCAGGGGCGTGTGAAAACCACTATTCACAGGCTGTCTTCCATTTAGATAACTCCTTCATCAAAGGGAAGGGCCATAACAAAGACCCCAGAAACCACACTTGGACCACGCCACCGTCACCCACACGAACGCCCTCTGGGTCATCCTTCTGTTTTGGACTTGCCCGCAAAGTCGTAATTTATTTTTTGTGCTCGGTGTTTTTGCAAGTGATTGTCGTTAATTCAACATGACTGACGCTGCTACTTCATCTTTACCAATATTAAGTACCATAGTTTGTTTTGACAGTTTTTTTCAGTACCGGGCATTTGTTCTCTTTCCAGTAATGTGGTTTTTAATTTTGGAAGCGGCTTGACCTTCCTCGGTGACGGCAGCCATTTTAATTTTGTTCGCTTCGGTAGTTTTTCAAGTTAATATTGCCCATCTGGTACTCTGTCATCTAGGTTATATCACTTACGTTTTATGACCATTTTTATTATCATTATTTTATTATTGTTTTTACTATGGTATTTTTTTGCTAGCAAGTCCAATTTGGACGAACGAAGAATAACGATCTGGCCTTTGTTATTGTTTATGTACATGCCTCAGGAAGGTGCTCGTTTTAGACTATATCTTTATATTTATTTGTTATGTTGTCGTTATTCTTCGTTCTTGGTTATTACAATTTTATCATTATTCTTAACATATTATTGTGTGATTTGGTTCTTTATAATGTAACCATGAGAGCGTGAGCATAGAGTGCTCGTTTTCTGTTACTACAGTTACGAGTTACCCTTTCTCTCGTTTTCTTTCTTAAGCTCGAGTAAGGAGAGGTGGATTTCCCGTTTTCCGTTTTATACGATCACGAGTTATTCCTGCCTCCGCTTCTTCTCCAGGTTTATGATATTACGTTTGATGGTATTTACGTTTTATTAATGTGGTTACTGTTAATATAGCTAGCATTATTAATAGGTTCCGTTAGTGTATGAGCCATTATTTTGGGATCGCTTTATGCCGACACCCGTAGCTCCGTTCTCTTCGGAACGTTCACCGCCTTGAGTTATACTCCGCTATAATGGATACTCATTGGGTTGGGAACTAGTCAAATATTTGGAGTTGGAGTGCAACGGTGAATCCCGGCACTCAGACTCCGGCTTCGGCCTTATGCACGCGAACCTTTTTTCATGATTAATCACCGCCTTGAGTTATACTCTGCTATAATGGATACTCATTGGGTTGGGAACTAGTCAGATATTTGGAGTGCAACGGTGAAATCCGGCACTCAGACTCCGGCTTCGGCCTTATGCACATGAACCCTTTTTCATGAATAATCACAATTTCATTATTATGGTCCTTTTTCATCGAATCTCCGGCTAAACCGGAGATCACACAGACGTTCAGCATTGAGGTTAATATTAGCTTACCGCTGATGTTCACGTTTTCACTATGACGGACCTTTGTCACCGGATCTCCGGTGGCAACAGAGATCACTTGGACGTTCAGAACCGGGGTTAACATTATTTTACCGATGAGGTTTATAGTTACATGTTACGTGGTTACTGGATTTTAGTATATTAATTTGTAGCTCTAGCTAACAATTTTGGAAACCCTATTAGTCACACATAATTAATGTTATTTATTTCTATTGATTCATCTGTTCACTGACCAGAGTCTCATGGAACAGTAAATGGTCTCTCATGGCATGGTTGGTTTCGACCTGGCTTTTCATTAGAAGGGGCTAGCGTTCGATCCCAAGTACGGAGTAGAAATTTATTTCTATTTGAACACGATGTTGTATGGATATTTATCCATATATATACATATTTATAATTAAATATATACATAAATATAGGCATATGTATTATATACATGTACAAATATATACATAAACATATATATTATTATTTATAGATAATTTGGTTGATCCCAGCCTGTGAATAGGATCACTAACCAGAGTTTCAAGGAACAACCAGACTTATGTCTCCTTTCTTTTACAGAAGGTCCGCCTACATGGTATGGTTCCCGGAGTCATGCACGCTCTGCTACGAGCTGTCCTCCCTACTCCTGAACGATGATGTAAGTTGGTTCTAATTTGTTTCTTTTTGGTATCCTTTGGCGATGATTTAATTTGTTCTTGATTTATGTATATATTGCTTATTGAGGAGAATGGTCTTCTCCTTCATCACTAATCCCCTCACTTCTTTCAGGATGATGATGAATCTCTCCAGGCTGCAAGAGCGGCTCTCCGCCCTTGGGTATCAAGATTTGGAAGGAATGCTCCATCTGGCGGACCCTATCTCCTCGGCGTGTCCTCTCTAGGGTTGGACGTCGACCCCATGGACGGGCAGGTAGGTGGTGATGAGTTTTGAGCCTTCAGCTTTGCCATTATCTGCGTCACCGGCCTAGGACCCTCAAAGGATCCTGATGTTCATATTACCTTGCATAAAACCGTGACTGCTAAAAGACGAAGTCCGATAAGTCCAGGGCTTCGACAGCGGGTCGTGCTCAGGATCCCTCCTTCCCCGCCGACCTGATCAAGGATAGGGTTAAAGAGCAGATACAACACATTCTAAGGCAAGCCAAGGAGCTATGACGGAGCTCAAAGATATGGTGGCGGATCTGATCCGTTCAGGAACTCGGATGTCTCCCCCTACAGCCTCAGACGCATCGAAGTAACCTCCTTCGATAAAAACAACACATAGAAATTTGCCTTACATGTCCCATATATAGATGGTACCATAACTCTGGATGGCATAGGCGTCCGCCCTCTGGAGGTCCTAGAATTTACTCTCAGGGACTAGAATTCCCATTCAACGGATTCGTTCGATTGAAAGAGCATGCCTTGGTTAGGTTAGGCAAGGTACCGAAGGTAACGGTAATATTTCCTAAAGAGCAGGCCCAATCTGTCTGGGCCAGGATGTTGTCGGTCTGGGGGTACGCTAATTTCAAGCTCACCCCACACAATGGGGCCTACGCCATATCTACAACTGCTCTCATTATTACCTTGCCTATTACGGATAAATTGACAGGTCTTACTATTCAAGCTGTCAAAGAAGGTTCTGCCATGCCGGCTCTTAAAGAGACGGACCCCACCTCGGGGAGTCCCTAGCCTCAATTTATCCCACTGAGACCTTGTTTCGGATATTCACGAAGAACCTACCTCTGTCCTACCAATTCGACCTACACGCTTTGTGGTCTGCTCGGGTTAGTTGTAGGAAATACGTTCTGTCTGAGGTCTCTTATCAGACATGAACCGAGCAGGCTGATAGCTTCCTCCTGCTGGGGTAAAACCCTCTTCCCTCAGGAGGAGGTGAACAAGGTTCTACAAGATGATACGAGAGCAAACCAAAATTGCAGGTGAGGCGGGGCCTCACTGCCAAAAGAAGGTCGAAGACCAAATGCAAGCTTTCTTCAAGAAGAAGCAGAGAGTTACCCCCTACAAAACGAACCGGGGTCACTGCCATCAATAGTCAGTTACCCACTCGTCATCACAGTCTTCCTCTGATTCGACGTCTATGCATCCGAATCCCCCTCATCAGGTGGTCTACCTCACTGATTCCCCAGGTACACAGCCCAACCCCGTTTGGATGTCCTCGCCTGCATGCAGCCCTAGCTCCGAACTCTCAGGTTCCTTTCGTGGACACCAGAGAGGAAGCTACAGGAGTAGAAGACAGTTCCGCCATTGAGGCGGACCTAGGAAAAAGGGGGCTCGGGGAAGGAAAGGACCTAGATTCACTCCCTCACAACGAGGTGGTCCCGGTAGAGGGGAGACTTTACCACTTTCGAGACCATTGGACCTTCGGTCTGTGGGCTCATAGCATAATCTCTAAAGGTTTGAGGTGGAAATGACCACAAGGTTCTCCTCCTCCACCAGTGACCTTCTCCCAGATATCCACTCCCATCCTGAAAGAGTACACCACAGAGTTACTCAAGAAGAAAGCAATCAAACGGGATCGATCACTGAAGTTCCAAGGCCCCCTGTTCACAATTCCGAAGAGAGGCTTGTCGGCATTGAGAGTGGACCTGGACTTGTTAAAGCTAAACTCTTACATTCTCTGCGACAAGTTCCGGATGTTGACTATCTCTCAGGTACGGACCTTACTTCCCCGTGGGGCCATCACCACCTCTGTCGACCTTACCGACGACTATCATCATGTGCCTATAGCTCGAAACTTCTCTTCTTATCCGGGTTTCCACCTAGGCAGGAAAGCCTTTGCGTTCAAGTCATGCCCTTCGGCCTAAACATTGATCCCAGGATATTCACGAAACTGGGAGAGACAGTGTTAGAACAACTCAGGAACCAAGAGATACAGATCATTGCTTATCTGGACGGTTGGCTCATTTGGGCCCGGTCGGCCATAGAAGGCAACAGAGCTACGAAGGAAGTACTTCGATTCTCGACAACCTGTGATTTTGGGTCAATCTCCAAAAGTCTCGCCTGCAACCATCAGGCCACTTAGAATGGTTAGCCATTCAGTGGGACCTTTCGAAGCACACATTGTCTCTCCCTTCCAAAAAGGTAAGAGGAATAGCATCCAAGATCAAGAATTTTCTCAAACACAAACAGGTGTCCAGAAGAGCCTTAGAAAGTATCCTCGGCCTTCTCCAATTCACTTCAGTAACAGATATCCTATTAAAAGCCAAACTCAAAGACATCAATCGAGTTTGGAGAAAGAGAGATACAGTACCTTTAAGAGACAAGGTCTCGAAGATCCCCCCTGCCTTGAAAATGAGACTATGCCCATGGTCCGAACCGAAGAACCTCTCCAAATTGGTTCCTCTACAATTCCCACCTCCACAAGTGACATTCCATACAGGCGCGTCTCTAAGTGGATGGGGGGATTACTCCGAACATCAGATGTTTCAGGGCTCTTGGTCACCCGCCATGAAACAGTCCCATATCAATGTTCTCGAAGCCATGGCAGTGTTCTTGACTCTGAAGAGACTCTCTCCTCCGAGGTCGACCCACATCAGAGTAGTGTCAGACAGCACAGACGTAGTACACTGCGTCAACAGGGGAGGATCCAAGTCACCCAACCTGAATCAGATCCTGGTCACTATCTTCGCCTGGGCAACAGAAAAGAACTGGTTCCTGTCAGCAACTCACCTAGTGGGAGTCCAGAATGTGAGAGCGGACTCACTATCCAGGACGAAACCACTGGAGTCAGAATGGTCTCTAGACATAATTTCATTCCGGTGGATACTCAGGCTGGTTCCGGGCCTCCAGGTAGATCTATTCGCAACTCAGATGAATCACAAACTTCCTTGTTATGTGACCCCAACCCTGGACCCTCAGGCTTATGCCATGGACGCATTACCCCGGGATTGGAACCATTAGAAGAAGATTTACCTTTTTCCCCCAGTGAATCTTCTAATGAAACTTTTACACAAACTACGCTCCTTCCGGGGGGCAGTGGCTTTAGTACCTCCTCACTGGCCAAGAACAGTTGGTTTCCTCTCCTCCTCGAGTTGAAACTCCGTCCCTTCCGGATCCTGTTCCCCAAACTGACCAAAGGTAATCCAAACTCACTGTGTCAGATTACTCAAGGGTAGCCAAAACTCTAACTTTGTGGACTACAGGAAGTTTGCAGCTCGTAGAGACGCGAACATTGAACCGGAAAACGATCTCTTCATCGAATCAGACAAAAGGGACTCTACAATTCACCAATATGATTCGGCCGTTAACAACTAGCAGATTCCCTAAGAGTTCAGACCATACTCGTATGTCTCCGAATTTAGCCATCTCTTTCTTGAGGTTCCTATTTGACAAAGGCCTAACAGTTAGCACTTTAACCACCATCAAGTCAGCTTTGAAGAAGATCTTCCTTGTTGGGTTTATCATTAACCTAGCTGATTCCTATTTCTCATCTATTCCAAAAACATGTGCTAGGCTTCGACCTTCGGTTCGGCCACAAAAGGACTCTTGGTCTCTGAACGGTGTCCTCAAACTTGCGACGGACACGGACAATGAATCCTGCTCTTATATCACTCTTCTTAGGAAGACTTTATTTCTAACGGCTTTGGCCTCAGGTGATGGAATATCAGAACTAGCAGCTCTCTCACGAAACCCGGAAAACATAGATTTCCTCCCTTCAGCCGAAGTACTCCTTTCTCCAGACAAAGTTTTCCTAGCTAAAAAAATGAGGATCCGCAAAATAGGTGCTCCTCTCGGAAGATTATCCTTCTTCCCCAGGATCTTTTCTCTGTGTCCAGTCACAACTCTCAAGGCCTTTTTAGCTAGAACTGCCACCCGCTCGTCTGGCCCCTTGGTTATCAGGGAACAAGGAGGTACTATTTCCATTCACGGTATCAGGCAACAAATCCTCTACTTCATTAAACATACTAATCCGGAATCATTTCCCCAGGCTCATGATATACGGACAGTAGATACCTCCATCAATTACTTCCAGAACAGGGACATTGATGATTTTAAAAAATATACGGGTTGGAAATCCCCTATGGTTGTCAAACGCCACTATCTAAAGATCTTACAGGCCCTTAAATACCCGACGATGGCAGCGGGGAGCCTTATCTCTCCCCATTAATCTCTTCTTCCTTTCTTCCATCTCTTCTCTTCTCCCTCCTACCCGCCACTCACACCACGTCG
The DNA here is from genome assembly GCF_036898095.1 of Palaemon carinicauda. Lineage (NCBI taxonomy): Eukaryota > Metazoa > Arthropoda > Malacostraca > Decapoda > Palaemonidae > Palaemon > Palaemon carinicauda. Next base: position 157,309,081 of record NC_090725.1, on the reverse strand, counting down.
CCACTCTCCTGGGTAGTTCGTTAGCCCTATGATATTTGCCATGTTTAATTCCTATGGTTTAACTGTTATTGTAGTTACCGTTCCTTTAATGTTTAGATATGCTTAGACATGTAAGGTTTGATGCCTTTTGCGATTCGACACTCAGTTGATTCCTTGTCGTCATAGTTATTTAGCCTTACGTTCCCTATGTCATTTGGCTAGTTGGTAATTGGACGTTTACTTACATTATTATATTATATTATTGTCGTACATGGTGATTGTATTCTCCTCATTATGTTATTACTTTATTGGGCTTGGAAGGCATTCTCTGGTACATTTTCACCGGCCGTCACAGGTCGACCCAGAAAAGGGATTTTGACGAAGGAAAAATCTATTTCTGGGGAGAGACCTGTGACGCCCGGTGAAACCCTTCCCGGTTATTTTTGTACGGACCCACCCTTTCCTTGCCAAGCCATATGTTCTTGCAGAAGGATGACCTAGAGGGCGTTCGTGTGGGTGACGGTGGCGTGGTCCAAGTGTGGTTTCTGGGGTCTTTGTTACGGCCCTTCCCTTTGATGAAGGAGTTATCTAAATGGAAGACAGCCTGTGAATAGTGGTTTTCACACGCCCCTGATGTATACACGACACTTACGAGGTGCTCGCGCGAGGGTAGTAACCTCTGCATTCCATACTTTTAATTTTCTCTGGTATATGAAGATTTATATCAGAAAAAGTAGAAAGAAGGACTTTTGCACCGGGCGTCACAGGTCTCTCCCCAGAAATAGATTTTTCCTTCGTCAAAATTCCTTTTTTCCTATTGGGTGGCAGAGATTGGATGTGTCCGCTCTCTCCCTTTCAAGGCTTGCCATATAGACTATTGCTTTATGCATAACTTTTTCCTTTTCAGGTGTCACTGTTTCTTTGACGCTCCCATGCGTACCTGCCCTGGTTCTGAAGGGAGCTCCTGCAGCACCATGTTGTTGGTGAATACTGACCCTCATTCGCTGTGCCCGACCTGCAGGGGGGGGGGAGGGTGTCGCTGCGAGCAGAGTTCACCCTGTGACGAGTGTAGGGAGTGGATTTCCTCCCAGTGGGAGAAGTTTGGGCATCGTAGGAAGAAGTCCAAGAGAGATCTCTCTCTCCCATGGTCTTCCTCTTCCCACACCCCTAAATCTTTCTCCGAAGCTCCTCCTCGTCTGTCCTCCTCTGAGAGGCAATCAAGTATGAAGGGAAACCAATTAACTCCATGCCCGCCAAAGAACCATTCTCGCTTTCCGATGTTCTACAGGCATGGAGAGATTCTTTGCCAATAGCTGCTGCTGCAACTGACGTCTTAGCTGTTTGCGAGGTCCACCTCTCACCCTCTCCTGGCCCTTCTAAGTGGTATCACGGTCAGTGCTCCCATTCGCCCATCTGACGGCCTCCTGCTGACGATAAGGGCTCTCGCCACATTCAGATCTCGGTGTCACGTAACGATCGACCATCTCTTCTATCTCCCCACAGGCAACGCTCCAGCCTGAGTGTGTAATGCTCGCCTACTATGGATCACGAACCTACAAACGATCGTCAACCCATGGCCAGCTCTCCATCTCCTTGCCAACTGCCAGGACGAGACTGATCATCTTTTCGTCCTTCCGGACAATCTCCCTCAGGATGTAGTTCTCAACACTTCAATGATCGCCACAGATCATGAGATGGAAGGTCATCACGATGTCGACGCTCTTCTTCTAGATGTTCACATTTACGAACTAAATGCTTAAATTCACGAGCTAAATGCCCCTGATCACTAGCTGGAGGCTCACAATCAGGAACTAGATGCTCAGGATCACGAGCAAGACACTCACGATCACGAACAAGACACTCCTCTTCACAAAACAGACCTTCCTCAAGTGCCAAACGCTCTCTTTCCCGAATGAGATGCTTTCCCTTGCGAGGACGTAGATCTTCCTCAAGAGATTGACGATCCACATGGACGACACACTCCATTGCGAGTTCAAGGACCATGTTCTTATTCTCGGAGCTTGTCCTCTAGCTCTCGACACTCACGCTCACGATCGACGCGACGCTCTCTTACTGCGCCTTCTCCTAGACTACATGACCTACGCTCGGACAACAATCTCCCGACTGACAATCTCCTAGTAGACCTTCTCCTTATTGTCTACCCCCTGCTTTCTTTGCAGCATGGGGTCTCCTTGCAAAGAGTTTGCCTGGGCAATGCTCTCCTACACATCACCCGCCGATGGGACGCTCACCAACGCGACACGCTTCACTCCTTCAGAGGCTTTCTTTACATCCTCCAGCGAGCAATCATAGCCCTACAGAGCAACAGAGGCCCCCAAGTCTCCTTCCTTCTCACTCGCCATCAATCACTCTTGTAACGCCTCCATCTGCTCATGATTCACGCCCTTTCACTCGTGAATTGGCCGATTTCACACAACTGCTTCTTCTAGCAGTAGACTTATTCCCTTCCCAAAAGGGTTTAAAGAACCTTCGAATAAGTTTGCGGGTGTCTCGATGTCACCCGATCGTCCTTAAAAGACCATGCAGGGAAGATCTATTATGCCTCCACGATTACCTCCTCAATCTTACCAAGCTCCGAAACATTGTCCTGCTCAGAGGTGTTCCCCTTGACCAGGTCTCCCGAAGGACACCCCAGACCTGACATCTGTAGATGAACTTTTGTCTTGGTATGATACCTTAATGTGTCCCCTGCAGAAGTCCTTAACCCCTTCTCTCCTTTGATGTCAATACACATCAAAACATGCCTGGCAGTACAAACGGTGACAGGGATAACTCATTTTCATTACTATTATCCTTATAATTATTATTAGCATTATCATTAATATACTTTTTATAAGCTACGAAAGAGTAAAGCACATGGCTGTATATCACACAAGTTCACACTTGGAGAAATTTTGCCAAAGGATCTCCTCTCCCTAATATTAGCCCCTTCCCCTCCTGTCTTCAGCCAACCAACAAAGTTTTTGGGATCCCTGCCTCTATTTTCTGAATATGTATGAGCTATTTTAGTCTTCTTATGTTACCATGAAATAATCACACCACTCTCTCTAGCCAATAGTGACATTCCCTACCTTAGGTATTACTCAACCCCCGTGACACTCCCAATTGGGAGACAGTCATCCTACCACCAATGAAAATACTTGCGATTCTAGTCCTTATTCATGATTACATAAGGTCTATTTCAGTGTATTCGCATCCAACCTCATCACCAACCACAAAATACCTCGCGATTCCAGTCCTTATTCAAGATAATGCAAGGTCTATTTTATTGTTTTTCTATGTTGTCAAAGTGTTCATATCACAGAGAAAGTGTCCCTGACCTCGACTATAAGTCCCACCCACAAGACGAAAACTTACCATTACCAGTAAAGGAAATAGTTGAAAGAAGACAAGATTTATCTTTCTTATTTTATTCAATTTTTTTTTCGACCATCATTTCTGCAATATAATATCATCATGATTTAAATATTTCATATTAGTAATGTTCGTTGTCTTCATCGGTAGAAGTTAGCCTGTTGTGATTATTTCCATTCTACGCAGAATTCGTCATGTTCTTACATGCGCAGTCTATAGCATTTCCAAACCCGTGAAATACCCAAAACAGGAATGATCCAGTTCCTAGTCACAGTCACACGCATGGTGGAATCACAAACGAACGAACAAACCTACGTCCAATTAACTCACTCTCACTCTCTCTCTCTCATATATATATATATATATATATATATATATATATATATATATATATATATATATATATATATATATATATATATATATACATATACTGTATATATATATATTTATAAATATATATATATATATATATATATATATATATATATATATATATATATATATATATATATATATATACAGTGAACCCTCGCTACTTCGCGGTTCGACAATCGCGGATTCACCACTTCGCGGGGTTTTCCCATAACCCATATATATATACATATCGCGGATTTTCCGGAAAATTCGAAAATACCGCGAAATCTGAAGACAACCAAATACGATATTGTGTTACCTGTAATTCCATTAATACTGTAATTAGTAATATCTGTTCTTACTGATTGTTCATTGCATTACATATGATATATAATTCAGCACAGAAAGAAATAAAACACGAAAAGAGAATGTGATCATACGATAATTCAGTACTGTATACAGTACGTAGTAAAATTAAATCGAACATGAAACGCAAATCAGATGCAGTCATACCATATTAGAATGGTGTACTGTACTGTAATGGATGTGCTTCTTTTCCATGAATCTTTTGTATGTATACGTACGTAGTACTGCATCCAATAATATTCTTTGTTGCAAAAATCACATTTCGAATAAGCGTACGAGAGAGAGAGAGAGAGAGAGAGAGAGAGAGAGAGAGAGAGAGAGAGAGAGGCGTAAAATAGCGTACGTAAAGCTGTATTATTATTATTGTTATTATTATTATTATTGTTGTTGTTGTTAATAAAATTATTATTGTTATTATTATTATCATTATTATTATTATTATTACTGTACAGTATTATTATCATTATTTATTATTATTACGGTATTTACTTAATCTACGTACGTTCGGTATGCGCGGGGCATCTTCTATGAGTAGGTAACCTACGCATCATAGTACTGTAAGACGGGTTGTGATTGGTTCAAGCGCTGATAGATGACGAATCAGAACTCAAGTTTTGTTATCTAGCCTGTGATTGGTGTTTTGCCCGCATCTCCTACCCGCAGCATCTAAGTTCTCGCGGGGCTGGATCGTCCACTCTCTGTTACCGCGTATCGCTGAGTAGACGTTCTTAAGTGTGTGAATTTGTGCTGTGTGCGACTTTTTTAAGTTGAACTTTTTGTTACAGTACTGTAAATCCTACTGTAATGGCTCCCAAGCGTTCTGCTTCTCTTAAAGCTGGTAGTGAGCCTAAACGCCACCGAAGGATGATGACGATAGCTGAGAAGGTTACGCTTCTCGACATGTTAAAAGATGGTAGAAGTTACGCGGCCGCCGGCCGCCATTTTGGCATCAACGAATCTACTGTTCGCTATATCAAGAAGGACGAGGCGAACATTAGAAAGACGGCTGCAATCACCTTTAGCAGATCAGCGAAGCGAGTCGTTACAACGCGTAATAAAACGATCGTACGCATGGAAGGTGCTTTAGCTGTGTGGATTGCCGACTGCCGGAAGAAGAACATAGCGTTGGATACGAACACCATCCAAACAAAGGCTTTGAGCTTATATGAGAATTTTGCTGCAAAGGAACCTAAAGACGACGACGGCAACCATGCTGAAGATGATGATGATGCAGATGATCCTCAACCAGGGACATCCACTGATTCCCAGCCTCAGAAACGTTTTTCCGCCAGCAGAGGATGGTTCGCGAAGTTTCAGAAACGCTTCGCCCTGAAAAGCGTTTCCCTGCATGGGGAGTCTGCTTCCGCTGACACTGCCGCTGCTGAAACTTACGTGAACCAGACGTTCAAGAATATTATCGCCGAAGGTGGATACAAGCCGGAACAAGTCTTTAATATGGATGAGACTGGCTTGTTTTGGAAGAGAATGCCGTCGCGAACTTTCCTGTTCAAAGAGGAAGCCAAAGCCTCTGGCTTTAAAGCATTCAAGGATCGCGTTACCCTCGTGATGTGTGGCAATGCTGCTGGATTTTTGTTAAAGCCGGGGCTTATTTATAAGTCGAAAAATCCTCGCGCTTTGAAAAATAAAAATAAGAATCTCCTTCCCGTGTACTGGATGCATAATCAAAAAGCATGGATTACGAAGATGCTGACCTCCAACTGGTTCCATCAGTGTTTTATCCCGCAAGTCAGCAAATATCTCTTAGAGAAGGGCTTGCCATTCAAGATCCTTCTCCTTATGGATAACGCTGGTGGACACGCAACTGACCTGTCGCATGAGGGCATTCAGGTTGAGTTCCTGCCACCCAACACCACGTCATTAATTCAACCGATGGACCAGGGGGTTATCAGGGCGTTCAAGGCCCTCTACACGAAGAACACCTTGGCGGACCTCGTTGCGTGTGTGGATGCTGCCCAAGATGACGAGGATGAAGGCGTACTGGCGGCAGTACACCATAGCCACGTGCTTGCAGAATATTCAGAAGGCACTTCAAGAGATGAAACCTGCAACCGTGAATGCGAGCTGGAAGAAGTTGTGGCCCGATATTGTTTACGACGACAAGGGATTTACTCCGTCGGAAATCCAACACTCTGCAATATGCAAATCTGTGCAGTTGGCTGCCATAATTGGAGGTGACGGGTTTGGCGACATGACGACTGAAGACGTCGACGAGTTGTTGGACTGCCATTCCCAGCCCCTAACTGACGCAGACCTCGAAGACCTGACGAAATCGGCAAGTGAAGAAGAGAGTGATACCCAGGAAGAGACCCAAGAAAATGTCGAAGAAACGGGCTTAACATTAGAACGGCTTGCCAAGGCCTGCAACCATGCGAAGGAGTTGAAAGAAATGTTGCAAGAGTGGGACGAGGATATGGTTCGCTCGATGCAATTCTGCAACAAGATCGATGAAGACATGACTCCCTACAAAATGCTCTTGGATCGAAAAAAGAAGCAGCGGCAACAACTTCCGATCACAATGTTCTTCCAGCCTCGCAAAAAAGAGCCAGTTCCTCCTGCTAGTACGCCTTCGGAAGAAATTGAAGAAGTTTCCCAGGAAGAAGTTGAAGAGGTGTCCCAGGAAAAGACACCTCCGTCTGAAGAGACGTAAAATACTACCTGGCTGCACAGTAGAACACATCATCAGCTTCATCATCATCATTTCTACTGTGCAGCAAATTCATCGCCATCACCATTCAAGTTTTTCTTCAACTTCTTTCGTGGTGAGTACAGTAACAATCTTTATTTTTTACTTTAATATTCTTACTGTACATTCTAAAACTGTATTTGTGCCTGTTTTATAGTTTAGTACTGTACGTACTGTATGCATTAAGTTAAAGGGAAGGTTTTAAAAGTCTACATGTTGTAACCTATCATATTTTTTTTTTTGTTTAAAATTTACATTTACGTACGTAAAACAATCTCTCTCTCTCTCTCTCTCTCTCTCTCTCTCTCTCTCTCTCTCTCTCTCTCTCTCTCTCTCTCTCGTAAATTGTTTTCCTGCTTTGCTACATACAATACTGTATAAATTATATTTGTAAGGTAACATATTTTGTAAATGCTTTTACTGTAAATACTGTATGTACTGTATCATTATTTATCACTATCATCATGCGTGTTAAATGCCTTGTTTGTTCTGAGCGTGGTTGTTTACTGAGCGTACACGCCGTCGTTTCAGGCGGCGTCATAAAGAAAAACATTTCATTTGGAAGTCCTAAGAAAAATACGTAAACTAAAACATTGGTAATAAAAAAATCAACATACAGTACTGTATAATCAATATAATCGATGCAAAAACTAACCTATACATATATGTGTACACTAAATGAGTTTGTTTCTTCATTATGATCAGAGATGAACGTAAACAAAACATTGGTTGCCATTTTTTATCGTGCTTTTTAGGTGTTTAGGAAACGCATGATATAAAATCGCCTTTAATATTTGTGCCTGTTTTAGTTTAGGGTGCTGTAGTACATGCATTAAGTGTTCTGTACATTAAAGGGTGGTTTGTTAACAGTACTACGTACAAGGGAAGGTTTTAAAAGTCCGAATATACATGTTAAATAAATAGGTAAATATGATGTCACTACTTCGCGGATTTTCACCTATCGCGCCCGCGTCTGGAACCTATCTACCGCGATAAACGAGGGTTCACTGTATATATATATATATATATATATATATATATATATATATATATATATATATCTTTTTTTCAATAGTTTTTGTTGATTAGTATTTGTTTATCGTGTTTATACCTTTTAGAATATACATTATAGAATACTTCTTGTGTCAAAGAAACAAATGGATATTTTCATTATATTTCTGTTTAACGTAAATTCCATTATTAATATTGAGTAGTTTTCTACCTTTTGACGTCTATTTATCGTGGAATTATCATACGGAATAATAAATTGCAGTGCTTTATTATTATAAAATTATAGAATATTTCTTGTGTCAAAGAATATAAATGGATATTTTCATTACATTTCTGTACAACGTAAAGTCCATTATCACTAACGAGTAGTTTTATATCTTTTGACGGCTATTTATTGTGGAATTATAACAATACATAATCACTTCAATGAATAGGTTTTTTTTTTTTTTTTTTTTTTTTTTTTTTTTTTTTACACAAAATCACAGTGCGTTACCATTATTTTGAGGTTATTACATGAAACATTTTTTTTTTTTTTTTTTTTTACAAAATTATCCTGAAATCACTAACAGATTAAATGGAAAAAAACATTTCAATTGTTTAGAGTGAAATACATTGGAGCATAAAGCAAACTTTGGAAAAAAATATTCTGTAATCAGCAGTAAAACAGATAAACATGAAAATGTAGCTTATTATAGGATAAATGAACGAGTATATCCGATGATGACAAATCTTGTATGGAGATCCAGTAGCCAATCCACGGCCTCGTAGCGAAGGGGTTAGCCGGCTTGGGCCTCCCAGCCCCTCCTAAGCCCTGACAGCATCGGATCCGGTCTACTACCCTTAGGACCCCGCTAGAGAGGTCAGTATTCTTCTCTTCCACCTCTGCAAGCTCTTGTGATCCCAGGAGGAAGCCTGTTCCGGTTCGTCTTCCTGACAACCTTCCGGTTCACCTGTCTTCATCCAGACCTAGAGGTGAAGACAGTATGGAACATAGCTTGGACCATGACCTCGGTCAACTTCCTCTTACTCCTATTGCTCCGGCAATAGGTTGACCAACCAGACAAAAGAAAAGGATACCGCGTTGTACTCCACCTCATGCAGACTAGCTTCAACCATGGTTGAGTAGGGACATGGACTCGCCCTGGGAGATCTCCTTTCGACCCTTCAGCCTAGAACCCACAGACGTAGTTCCTATGGAACTTCGCCCCATCTCCAGACCATCAAGAAATGAGGAACCTCCCACCTCCGAGGCTCCCGACCCAACAGAACCGCAAGCTTCCCCCATAGCTTCCATCCTGGTGGAGCACTTTCCCCTTGTAGGGAACCTAAGGATTTAAGACGTTTCCACAAGGTTGAATCCAAGGGAGACCCTAAGAACTGAGATAGATCGGGATCCCTCGAGACGGGACCTTCCCAAGAAGCCACCCCTGTTGATGTCTTTGACCTACTCCAGGCTCTTATGGGTGAGAGCATGGAGGTATATGAGTTTCTGGACTCTGATGATGACTATCTCCCTTGAGCAGCGAGTCCTAAGCTCCTCTCTGAAGACGAGCGTAAAGAGTCACAACATGCTTTCTAGCAAGACCTTGCTTGCATGCGCACTATTAAAAAACTGTCAGATCCTGGTTCCAATCCCCAGGATGGCAAGGTCCTGGACTACTTGTTTGGCTCCCAGAAACCTCCTAAAACCAGTGCAGTTTTGCCATGGTCGAAGGGACTGACAGTGGCCAGAAAGAAAGCTATCTCACAGATAGCAGGTGCTTCGAGTTCTTTACGGGTGGGCTTTTCGTCCATGGTTCTCGCCATTCCTTTCGTTTTACAAAGGAAGTATCATGATATCACTAAGGAGCCCCTCCAAGGCCTGCCCCTTGACTCCTCAGTAGAGTCTCTTACTAGGGGTCTTTCCATACAGAGACTTTCCACCTTATGGTAGTAGGTTGGCAAGGGCACCAGCCACCCGTTTAGATACTACTGCTAGAGAGTTATTGGGTCCATTAACTGGCCGGACAGTACTATATTGGATTCCTATCTCTGGTTACGGCTCATTTTGTCTTTGCCTACACATACACTGAATAGTCTGGCGTATTCTTTCCACATTCTCCTCAGTCCTCACACACCTGAAAACACTGGAAATACCAAACATTCTTCTTTGCACAAGGGGTTAACTACTGCAATGTCATTATTTAGTGGCTACTTTCCTTTTGGTAAGGGTAGAAGAAATTCTTTAGCTATGGTAAGCAGCTCTTCTAGAAGGATACTCCAAAAGCAAACCATTGTTCTCTAGTGTTGGGTAGTGTCATAGCCTCTATACCATGGCCTTCCACTGTCTTGGATTAGAGTTCTCTTGCTTGAGGGTACACTTGGGCATGCTGTTCTATCTTGTTTCTCTTCCTCTTTATTGTTTTGAAGTTTTTATAGTTTATGTATGAGATATCTAATTCAATGTTGCTACTGTTCTTAAAATATTTTATTTTGATTATTCATTACTTCTCTTGTAGCTTATCTATTTCCTTATTTCATTTCCTCACTGGGCTATTTTTCCCTGTTGGAGCCCTTGGGCTTATAGCATCTTGATTTTCCAACTAAGGTTGTAGCTTAGCTTTAATAATAATAATAATAATAATAATAATAATAATAATAATAATAATAATAATAACAACAACAACGGCTTTCAGCATCTGATCTCCTCAACATCGAGAAGAGCGTGAAATATGTTATGCAAGCTGCTTCGTGGCCTGACCTATGGCTGAGGTTGCTGGACCACATTGTCAGATCTGAGGATTTATCCAAGGAATCTACAACGCGGTCCTTGGAATCTTCTCTTGTCAGGTACTCGAACTCTGGAATTCCTCTCCCACCAAGTAGTCAACCTGTGGACAAATGCAATTCTCAAGAGGTGGTATACCGTGATTGTGAGATTCAATAGGTAGCTGCCGAAAGCTGAAGTTACACGCATACGGAACTTGACACTTGAGGAAACTCATCTTTTCAACCCAGAAGAAGTAGAGAGGGCAGCTGATAGGTGGAGAAAATCCTCCAAGGATTCTCTTCTCCATAGGGCTATGACTTTTAGGCCTTATGCTAGGGCTCCTCATACTTCCACGAATTAGACCAATCCTGCAAATCCCTCCACATCCAGGTCATCAGGACCTTCCAATAAGGTGTCATGACGACACTTTACAGCTAAAGACCAGAAGTGTCCCAAACCCTTCAGAAAAAAGGAGAAGTGGAAAGGGTTGGCGGCCGAGGTGGTTGCTCCAGCTAGGGAGTGCATTCCTCTCACCCATCCACCGGTGGGGGGATGCCTGCAACGCCTCTGGCAGAGGTGGCAGCTACATGGAGCAGCTCCATGGAGCAGATCCCTTGACAATCGCAGTGATCGGCGTAGGGTATCGTATCCCGTTCATACAATCTCTCCCTCCACTGACTAGGGATCCAATTCCATTGAGCTCCTATACGAAGGAATCCGTAAGAAGCTGGCCCTCCGGGCCGAAGTCCAGACCATGTTGCAGAAGGGTTCTTTCCAAGAGGTCCTTGATGGGTCTTCAGGCTTCTACTGTTGACCCTTTCTTATGAAATAGGTGTCAAGAGGCTGGAGACCAGTCATCGATCTCTCGTCCCTGAACAAGTTTGTTCCACAAACTCCATTTAGGAGGGAGATGGCAGACAGTTATCCAGGCAATAAGGCCAAAGGACTTCATGTGCACACAAGCTCTTTAAGACACATATTTCCAGATCCCAATCCATCCATCTTTAAGGATGTACTGTATCTCAGATTCATACACGAGAACATGTGGATGTCATGAGATTCAGGTAATAAAAGTTTGTGGCAGGCATAACAACTTTTATTTGTGTTCGATCTACCGGAATCCAGACATGGATGATTCTATCTTCGATTGTCATCTTACCATTATGGCTAAGATACAAGAAGATGATAGAAAGGCTTCTTTTGTCTTTGTTGGTGATTTTAATGCTCACCATAGGGAGTGGTTAAGTTCTATCTCTCCTACCGATCACCATGGCTTAATAGCTTTAGACTTTGCCTCTGAATCAGGCTGTGAGCAAATCATAAATGAAGCTACTCACAAGTCTGGTAATTGCTTGGACCTCGTATACACTGACTCCCCTGGTGTTATAACTAAAAAGGTTGGTTCTCCAGTCGGGACATCTGATCATGCCTTGATTTCATTAGTAGTGAAGACTGAGCAGCCTGTCCCTGATATATCATACGCTTGTAAAATTTATATGAAATCCCAAGCAGACTGGAATGGGATTTTGCATGATCTTTTGTGCTTGAATTGGTCACACTTATATAGTAGTGTAGATCCTGTTGTCCCTTTGAATGAGAATCTAGTCAACATAATTGATAGGCGTATCCCTTCTCGTGTGCTAAGGTACCGAGTGAAGGACAAACCGTGGTTCAATGATGATTGTAGACGTGCTTATTTGGAGAAGCAGGAGGCCTATCATCTTTGGAAGGGTAACAGATCAAATTTGACCTGGAACAACTATACTCAGCTTCAAGCTTTTGCTCAGAGTTTATGCCTCAACTGAAAAGGAGTACAATTTAACCATAAAAGAAACACCTTCTGGTACAACTCAGGAACATAAATGGCGGTCTACCCTTAAATCTGCACTCTTTGGTGTAGATGCAACAGTTCCTCCTTTACTTAAACCAGATTTCTCAGTCACTCACTGTCCAAAGGAAAAGGCAACCCTTTTGGCTGATGTTTTTGACAGTAAACAGAGTAATGAAAAACTTGATCTTCCTCATTCCTGTTTTCCTGAGGCTAAACTAACTAGTTTAGCTTTTCGATCTCGTGAGATTAAAGCTCTGTTGATGGACCTTGATGCTTATGGAGGTGTAGACCCAAATGGTATTTTTCTTTTGTTTTTTATAAAGACAGCAGATTTCTTAGCTCCAAAGTTATCTGTTATTTTGCACAAGTTAGCAAGAAGAGGAGCTTTTAGCACTTGTTGAAGAATTGGTAATGTTACTCCTCTATGTAAATGTGTTTGTGGTAGCTCAAGTCCCACTGATTACCGCCCAATTTCCATAACTCCCATATCATCTAAAGGTTTTGAACGTCTTCTGGCAAAACGTCTTAATAGGTTTGCTGAAGGTAATCATCTACTCCCTAGTTTGCAATTTGGTTTTCGTAAAGGCCTTGGAGTATGTGATGCCCTACTTACAATCTCCAATGCTGTACAGAAATCCCTTGATTGTGGTCAGGAAGTTCGTATGATTGGCCTTGATTTTAGTGCTGCCTTTGACCGTGTTAATCATGAGGCCCTTGTTTTCAAACTTGAACAGTTGGGAGTGGGTGGGTCGTTTCTTAGCATTATTATTGATTTTTTAAGTAATAGATCTCAAAGAGTTGTTGATGGGCACCATAGTGAGTATAGGAATGTGATATCCAGTGTTCCACAGGGTAGTGTTCTTGGCCCAATACTTTTCATACTATATACACATGACATGTGGTTTGGCCTAGAAAACAAGCTTGTTGCATATGCAGATGATGCTACTCTCTTTGCATCAATACCATCCCCTGAATGTAGATCTGGGGTTGGTGAATCCCTAAATAGAGATTTAGCTAAAATTAGTGCATGGTGCAAATTATAGGGTATGAAGTTGAATCCTAACAAAACTCAAAGTATGATTGTAAGTAGGTCAAGGACCGTGGCTCCTCAACATCCGGTTCTCAGTATTGATAATGTTTCTTTAAATTTGTATGACTTTTAAAATTTTAGGTGTGATTCTCGACAGCAAATTTACTTTTGAGAAACACATTAGGTCTGTGTCTTCTTCAATTACACAACAAATTGGCTTATTGAGAAAGTCATACAAGATTTTCGGTGATCAATCTATTCTGAAGAAGTGTTTTAATTCTTTCATTCTACCTTGTTTTGAGTATTGTTCTCCTGTCTAGGTGTTCAGCTGCCGATTCTCATCTTAATTTGTTGGACAGAAACTTACGGTCTATTCAATTTCTTATTCCTGATCTATATATTAATCTTTGGCACCGTCGTTCAATTAGTTCATTATGCATGTTGCATAAGATTTTTCATTACTCTGACCATCCTTTATATTCAGATCTTCCAGGACAATTCCATCCTGTTCGTAATACTAGGCAGGCAGTTAATTCTAATAGCCAGGCCTTTTCCATCATGAGGCTCAATACTACACAGTATTCTAGAAGTTTTATTCCAGCTGTTACCAAGTTATAGAATCATCTTCCTAATCGGGTAGTTTAATCAGTAGAACTTCAAAAGTTTAAAGTTGGAGCAAATGTTTTTATGTTGACCAAGGTGACATGAGTCTTTCCATAGTTTATATGACATATCTGTTTTTGACGTTGTTAATAGTTTATATAGGACATTTTGACGCTGTTACTGTTTTTTATAATGATATATTGTTAATTTATTCTCATCATTTATTTATTTCCTTTTTTCCTTTCCTCACTGGGCTATTTTTCCCTGTTGGAGCCCTTGGACTTATAGCATCCTGCTTTTCCAACTAGGGTTGTAGCTTGGCTAGTAATAATAATAATAATAATAATAACAGACATTACCAGTTCAAGGTCCTGTGCTTCAGCCTCTCAACAGTACCTCAGGTCTGGACGACAGTGTTCGCCCTAGTGTCATCTTAGGCTCACAAGAATGACATTTGTCTCTTAAGATGCCTCGACAATTGGCGGATTCTAGCAGCCTCGGTGATGACCCTTCTTTAACACCTAGATATGCTTCTCAAGTTTTGTCAGGATCTGGGGATCATGATAAATCTCAAGAAGTCATCACTGCTCCCCTCTCAGAGACTGGTTTACCTGGGTATGATTATAGACACCAACATCCAAAAAATCTTACATCAAACGACAGAGTACACAGGCTGAGGGAAGTGGCAAGTCCCTTCCTCAGACAGGAAGATCTTCCAGCCCAACAGTGGTTGTGCCTCCTAGGGCACCTAACATCCTTGATTTGTCCTGTTCCCAACGGCAGCCTCAGGTTACGATCTCTCCAATGCCGGCTGAAGTTCGTATGGAAGCAGCACACTGGCTCCCCGAACACTTTAGTCCCTATGGAACAGGATCAGTGACGGATCTTCAATGGTGTGAGGCAGAAGAGAACCTCCTCAAAGGACTACACCTTCTCGTCACTCCTCTGGACTTGATGCTCTACATACATACATCATATACATATACCAAGGCACTTCCCCCATTTTTGGGGGGTAGCCGACATCAACAAATGAAACAAAACAAAAAAGGGGACCTCTACTCTCTACGTTCCTCCAGCCTAACAAGGGACTCAACCGAGTTCAGCTGGTACTACTAGGGTGCCACAGCCCACCCTCCCACATTATCCACCACAGATGAAGCTTCATAATGCTGAATCCCCTACTGCTGCTACCTCCGCGGTCATCTAAGGCACCGGAGGAAGCAGCAGGGCCTACCGGAACTGCGTCACAATCGCTCGCCATTCATTCCTATTTCTAGCACGCTCTCTTGCCTCTCTCACATCTATTCTCCTATCACCCAGAGCTTTCTTCACTCCATCCATCCACCCAAACCTTGGCCTTCCTCTTGTACTTCTCCCATCAACTCTTGCATTCATCACCTTCTTTAGCTGACAGCCATTTTCCATTCTCTCAACATGGCCAAACCACCTCAACACATTCATATCCACTCTAGCTGCTAACTCATTTCTTACACCCGTTCTCACTCTCACCACTTCGTTCCTAACCCTATCTACTCGAGATACACCATCCATACTCCTTAGACACTTCATCTCAAACACATTCAATTTCTGTCTCTCCGTCACTTTCATTCCCCACAACTCCGATCCATACATCACAGTTGGTACAATCACTTTCTCATATAGAACTCTTTTTACATTCATGCCCAACCCTCTATTTTTACTACTCCCTTAACTGCCCCCAACACTTTGCAACCTTCATTCACTCTCTGACGTACATCTGCTTCCACTCCACCATTTGCTGCAACAACAGACCCCAAGTACTTAAACTGATCCACTTCCTCAAGTAACTCTCCATTCAACATGACATTCAACCTTGCACCACCTTCCCTTCTCGTACATCTCATAACCTTACTCTTACCCACATTAACTCTCAACTTCCTTCTCTCACACACTCTTCCAAATTCTGTCACTACATAGATGCATCAAAAGAAGGATGGGGGCTCCATTTGCTGTAACATACAGTCTCAGGCCTCTGGTCTGAGTCCGAAAGATACCAGCACATGAATCTCCTATAGATGAGAGCAGCCTTTCTAGCTCTCCAGCAGTTCCAACAGTTGCTGGCAGGTCACTCCATAGTACTGACGAGTGACAACACTACGGTAGTGGCTTACGTAAACAAACAAGGTGGTACTTCTTCACAGCCCCTATGCCATCTAGCAATAGAGATGCTAAGATGGACAGAAGAACATTCGATGTCCCTATCAGCTCGCTTCATTTCGGGCAAAAGGAATGTGCTCACAGACAACCTGAGCACAACTCTGACTCAGGCAGTAGGCTCCAAATAGTCTATGAATCCTCTGATAGCCAACAAATTACTGACTTTGTGGGGTTCCTCAACCGATACCTGTTCGCAATGTCCCTGAACTTCGGCCTCTATGGCCATATGCATTCCAAGTATGGTGGGACAACATCGACGTGTACGCCTTTCCCCCGTCCTGTCTGATGAGAAGGGTGCTCAATAAGACCAGAGCATCCAACAACCTACTGATGACGCTCGTAGCCCCACTGCGGCACCATGCAGAATGGTTCTCAGACTTTCTGCACCTCTTAGTAGATCTTCCAAGAAAACTCCCTCCACGACAAGATCTACTTAAACAACTACACGTGGACATCTTCCAGAAGGCAGTCCCATCTCCACGATTTCACGCCTGGAGACTATCCAGCATCTCCTCTCTCAGGGAGGCTTTTTGCAGCAAGGTGCAAGAAGGATGTCTGGATACTTACAGAGACCTTCAGCCTTTTGTTTAACAGGTGAAGTGGACTGTCTTCTGTGGTTGGTGTCATGGAAGGGGTATCTCTCCCATCGATGCCACTATTCCAATACTAGCAGAATTTCTTGTATACCTTTGGGAGGAAAAACTCCTCTCGGTCTCGGTGGTAAAAGGCTATCACTCAGTCTTAAGCTAGCCTTTAGACTGAAAGGAGCACAGTAGATCACTTGCCCCCAGTTGGAGATAGAGCTGCTCCTTGGAACGTGGTTCGCATCTTGCGGTCCTTAAAGGGCCCATCTTACGAACCATTACTCCATGCAACAGACTGTAACCTCACTTTGAAGACAGCGTTCCTACTCTCTCTAGCCTCTGCAAAGTTAGTGAACTTCATGGTCTCTCATACGACATCGCTCATTCAAGGGAATAGGGTGGAGATGACACTCAGCTTCATCCCTGAGTTTATTGAAAAGACTCAAAATCCAGGGGTACTGAACCCTAGATTTGGGCCCTTTGAGAAAAAGAGTCTCCGTTCTGTAACCAATGACCCAGATCAACTGCTACTCTGCCCAGTGAGGAGTTTGAGATATATTAAACGCACTGCAGCAACTCGTCCCCATCTGGCAGCCCTCTTTGTCCTTATGGGTAGAATTAAGTGGAAGGTCACCAAGAATACCATATCTTCCTGGATTTGTAAAGTAATAGACTCGGGACTGAATCCTTACCCTCCTCCAGCTCGACAACTAAGAGCTCCCGATATCAGAAGCATCAGTACGTCCCAGGCCTTCAAACGCAACTTTTCTTTGATGCAGTTACAGTATTACAAGCGGGTGTGTAGAAGTGTCAGACGACCTTCACCGCCTACTACCTGCAAGCCATGACTCTCAATATGTTTTTTATTGGTCCCGTGGTGGCTGCACAACAAGTGGTTTAAGAGTACCTCACTTTCCTTGTTGGATAAGTAGCAGATGGTTGATGGCATTGGTTACCCATGTTAAGTCTAGGATGAAGGAATAAGAATGACCGACTTTTCTTTTCTTCATCTTCCCCTCTCTTGGAGAACAGGGCTAAGGATCCCTCTGCAAGCTGGCCTCAACATATGCAGGTAAGAACCATTTCCCTTGTGTGGCCTAGTATACATTTTATGTGTACAAGTCCCCAATGCTTCCCGCGAGGTAAGCATTGGGGAAACGTCTAAGTATGAATAAAGTCTTCCTATTGTTAAAACTCGGAATATGCTTACCTAGACGTTCATATGCTATCTCTCACAACCACACAGGTTGCTCAGGCCACTATCAATACTCCATAAATGTATCACTTTAGCAAGGTGTCAAGGTTTTGCCCTAGCTACAGTCTAATACTATACAGAGAAAACCCAGTTCAATGATAAAGCCAGTGGTTAGACTTACCATCCTCCTAAGGATGAATCATTCCTATAAATAGCGTAAGGTTTGTTAGTGCAGGAAAAAATTACAAATTTGGAAATAACTTGTATTTTTCCTAAAAAATTCAAACCTGTATCTATTAATACAAATTGACCCGCCAACATCTGTCCGCTGATAAGTCCTGCCTGCAATATAAAAGTGCAGTAGTTCACTGATGTGTAGCCTAAGTAGATATAGGTGAATGGATAACCCCCAGCCAACCCCTACTTACCCCACTATAGTAGTGGGGTAAGGTTGCCACTTCTCATTAAGTCTTAATGGCTAACCCTCCAGCTTTCCCGAAAGATAATCCCTATAA
The DNA here is from genome assembly GCF_036898095.1 of Palaemon carinicauda. Lineage (NCBI taxonomy): Eukaryota > Metazoa > Arthropoda > Malacostraca > Decapoda > Palaemonidae > Palaemon > Palaemon carinicauda. The sequence continues at coordinate 157,290,586 of NC_090725.1, read as the reverse complement.
ATAACTACATGTTTGTATTAGTTAGGAAAAATACAAATTATTTCCAAATTTTTCATTTCCCTACAATTTGATAATTATATATGGCATGGTCAGAATAAAAAAAAAAAAGGTTGACAGCTGTGACTGATTTACAACCTAAGGGAACAATGGGGGAAAATTAATTTCCTATTTAATCTGGTGTATCAAAGTAACTTATAAAAACTTGAGATAATTATAATTGAACAAAATTTATATCATCACGTGATGATAACAATAAAAAGTTACCAAATATCATAAATTCTATAAAAATTGTAAGTTCCTTATTTTCCTTCATCTAATAGAAAACTATTTAAGCAAACACTAAGTAAATAAAAAACTACAACTTCAAAATCTTTACATTTTTTATGAGAGAGAGAGAGAGAGAGAGAGAGAGAGAGAGAGAGAGAGAGAGAGAGAGAGAGAGAGAGAGAGAGAGAGAGAGTATTGCATATTAAATATTACTTGAAAATAATGTATGTAACAACTCCTTTTTAAAGTTATCATTAGAATTACTATACAAAGGGTTTATCACTGAATAGTTTACATGTTGGGCTGTTCTGCATTACCTTGGTTGGTTTGAAAACGTTGGGCTGCGAGAGTCTTTATCGGGAAACCACGAATAAGAGATTTTTTTATTTAATAGGTTATAAGGTTCTCTGTATCGCAAATGACCAAATATACGAAGATGGAACCAGGGAATATCGAGGGGCAGCTTTTTATGAAAATAAGGTGAGTATAGAAATAATAATAATAAAAAAAAGTTATCATTAAAATTGTTCATTACTATGAACCTCCCTTGATGTTCATATTGCTGACTCCCACACTCTGTTGGAGGTGGGATGCAATTGAAGGTAAGAGATAGGATCATTTTAAGAAGAAGTATTGTATAAATGTTAAGATTTACTAACTTGGTTTAGATATTATTTCTGAAACCCCATCTTGAAATATTGCTTGAAATACTGGACTCCAAATATCAAATACAACCTCGTATAATCATAGATAAGAGAGTTATAAATTAACCGAACTAGAAATTACTTAGACCATGTCCTCTGCTGCCATTATGGAGCCTATAGCCCTAAAGTCCTCGTAACCAACAGGGATTCTTCAAGATAATATTTTACAAATACTGAATTGGTATCCCAATGAGCTACAGCTAAAACTCTTTTTAAAGACAGATTCCTACCACCATTTAAGGAAAGTAGCAACACTTATATTATGTACTTTCACTTTCAAGACTTTTATAAAACTTCCTTGTGAGCTTCTGACCTATTTTTTAACTATGAATGACATTGCATTTTTCGTCTATGGGCAATTATGGGCCCTAATCCCACCAAACAAATTAGGGACACTACCTCCAATATCTATAGGCCTAGTTTTATTTTCAAATAAGGCTGCACAGTTCCTACTAGACAAAGAAACCTTTTTTTCTGCTGAAATGCCTTCATCCAGGTTTTGAGAAGGGATATGAAAATAAAAAAAAAAATGAGGCAAACTATTAGCTTTAAAAACCTTTTTGGCTCTGAAGGAAGGTAAAAGAGAGAAAATCCTTTTGCATTAGCCAAAGCCTATTTGGACCGACAATGCTTGTAATGCCTTTACAGTATACGTTTAACTGAAGCTTATGCCAACACTTTGACTGTGATATCTTTAAGAGAAAGAGAGATCTCCCAACAATTCAAACTTTGTACCTTTTAAATACTGTAAAACCAAATCCAAATTCCCGAAAACTGACTTTACTACCAAAGGCCTTTCAATAGTAGCCTAAATGAGATAAATGCATTCCTTATAATACCTAAAATGGACAGACCTAATCACAGATGACAGAGGACAAAACCAAGCATGAATCTATATTCCTTAATGACTGTAATAGAAAGTTTTTTATCATAAATGAGAAACTGAAAAAAATTAACATTATCATCCAAGCTAGTACTAGTTATTGAACCTATAATAGACCTATAATAGAGATTTAAAAACCCTTTGTTTCTGAATATACGATGGATAGTATCCATGTGGTTAGATAGGTTTGGAGGTATCATCAGCTTTGAGATTGGTTATTTAAGCAGACTGACTGTGTACAACAAGTTTCTCGGACTCTCTTCGGTAACATGGCCCATATGTCTGTGAACCATCCCCTCTGTGGCCAGAAAGGTGGGAAAGTGTAAAGATACAGATATGACCAGTCTTATAACATGATATCTACCTCAAAAGCTAAGGGATCAGGCACATGAGAACTAAAATCTTCAATCTTTTTGTTCAGTGGTGTTGTTGCAAACATGTCTACACTGGACATGAAAGAATGAGAAGTTGGAAGTGACGAGCTAGTTGCACAAGTCTTAGATAGTTTTAGTAGCACACTAAAAATGTGATCTTTGTCCTGGATAAGGGTGGACATTTGTCTTTGCCATGCCTAAGGGGCATGCAATGGATATCCATTTTTTTCCTTTTCATATATGTATCCTGTTCATGTTTAATTTATCTTGCATCGTTATAACATGATGTTTGGATTAATTAACGTTACTTTTTTGGGGGTGAGGATGGGGGACCTATGGCTAAAATCAAGAAAGGTTCCCTAAATTAAAAAGAATAAACTTCGATGTGCACACAACAGAACAATTATAAAAAAAACTAACTGCCTATTCAGGCAGCAAGCCTTCTAGCCAGAACAAGCGGAAAGCTGTTTAAGATTTGTTGCTGGGATTTCTCTTTTATATATTAATCAAGGTTTTAGTTATTAATGAGATATGTTATTTTATTCTTATCTTATCTTTAAGAGACACATCATACTGTTAACAACCTTTCACAAATTAACTGTTTGACTTTTGTTCGTTCTTTGAGAATTTTACTTAAATTTCAGCCATTTTCCATCATTTCTATGTGACAGACCGATCGATGTAATGTCTTGTAAGACAGTGTTTAATTTTGGTACTTAATATATAAAGTTGGAAATGAAGTAAAGAGGGATATTATAATACAGTACGGTAGTATTCTCGAATCGTCTAGGATGATAATGGGAAAAAAAAAAATACCTTCCGTGACAAGTTCTTCTAGCCAAAAACCCTGGAACCCATATGCTTTGTCTACAAAATGCTAGGGAATGGAACAATAGACGAGTATTACCTCCAAAAGATCCATAGTTGACTTTTCAGTGTCCTTAAAAAGAATTAAACAAGAGAAGATTTATCCTAAGTTTTTTTTATCTCAACAAACTCATAAATGCAATGCATTGAAAGGGAAGACCACAACTAAGCTCCAAAAATTACTACCCTGAAGGGTTTGGACCTCTGCTGTACTATTAATTTTAAAAACGCTCTCGAGCGTGTCCCTATTGCTCCTCAATTACATTCTTTCCTTAGGTTATGGCTAAGAAGGAGTTAGTATAGATTCGAAGTAATATCGGTATCTGGCTAAGAATGAGAAGCCCCTTCATCAATGGGACCCTCTATATTTTAGCTACATAGCCTTCTTGTGACTTCCGTCTGGGACCTATTCTGCAAAAGTTTTGACATTTGGACTTACCACTGTGCAAGAATACTTACAGAAAATCCAGAGTGAGAAATTATGCCTGTCTCCATCTCCTGCTCCTTAAGGGCTCTAACTTGTTTTAGCTTCAGAAGTTCTTGATATTCTTCACTATTTCTTAACTCTTCTGCTATATCTTCTTCATCCTTAAAAGATATAAAACCAGCTTTATTCCAAACCAAATATTCAGAAAATCTGACAATTTCATTAATACAATGCAAAACAATGTTTCTCTAGAATAGTTACTCTTGAGCATCATATGTATGCTTAAATAAATTTATGAAAACAATATTGAATACAAGGTCATGTATACCATAAGAAAATAAGCACTTGAATGAAATTACTAAAATATTTATGCTCTAAATTGATAAATATTTAGATGTAAAATAGTTGTATCATGACATTATAAATTAAGTGCATAAGTAGTCCCATATGTGAAGCTAATTAGACACAAGTGGAGCATCTATACCATACAAGAGCAGTTTCAAAGAAAAAATAGCATTGTTTACATAATCAATTCCTAACACATGGCACTTGTTTTGTGGGCATATATAATTCTTTTAGCTATCAGAGACCAAATGATGTCTATTAGTATTAAACTAAATTTTACTTGTTCCATGTGAAATTTAAGCCAAAATTCATGTTGTTTAAAAAATAGGTTTAAAACCAAAAGGCTCATAAAGGCAAACATATTAATCTACATACAAATGATGGAATGAAAAGGCATGACTTTCCTTAAAGGCAAAGTGGGAGTTAATGTGTCAATATATTTTTATTTTCCATTGTGAATTATTAATTTGCCTTCATTTCTGATGTTAGGGGTTATAAGTCATTCATTTAATTACATTTCAAACCTTTAAGAATGAGTGAAAATGTATATTCAAGAACATATGGAATGCATCGAGTGTAATTCCTTACGGGAAAAGTTGTTTTAGTTTACAATACTAGCATTTTAGTGTGCGAGCTCACTTTTAGAACAGATTAAACTCATATACCGAGATACACCTGTATTACTTTCATGAGGCATCAATGCTTAGCTCTGTTTGTTAATTTCAAGCTGCATTAGATTTAATATAAAGTAGTTTTGATATTTTCTCATTGTTTTTGAGAAATAGAAAAAAAAAGTATTTATCTGTAAACAGACATTTCTGGTGTTTATTACTAGGTCTGAGTAATGCATAGATATTGCTTCTTGTTTTGACTGTCAAAAACTTCAGTTTCAAAGGAAGATATGCAGGTTGCTTTGGAGTTTTGTGATGAGAAATAATCCTGCAAGTCGCTTATGCAGCATAGAGCCAGTCACAGATGTATGTATATATTAATACAAAACAGCATTTGAATACTGTGACGGGCCGAGAGAAAGGTTGTGACTCAAAGGCAGGAAGCAATCAACTGAGTAACTTTATTAAAGAACACTCTCCTTTCTATACAAAACCTCAAGGCAACAGGAATTTTCATGTTCGAGAAACAGACAATGTTAGAGAGGAAATACACAGACATGTTTATTCTGGTTCTTTTTAGTGCGAGGGAAGAGCGCAGATACAAGCATAATACAGTGGAACCTCTACATACGAATTTAATCCGTTCCAGAACCAACTTCGGATGTAGAAATTGATCGGATGTCGAAACGAATTTTCCCATAAGAATACATTGAAATAGGATTAATCCGTGGTTGAGCCCAAAAACCTATTATAACTTCTTAATAAACTACTACACATAACTTTCCCATGAGAATAATGAACACTAAATTAGATAATAGACATGTAAATAAGAAGAATAGACATGTAAATAAGAAGAATTAGCAAAAAATGATAAATAAGAAACGGGTTTTTAGCGTCACTTTACCTTAGAAACTCCAGCGCAGGTGTTGTTCGTCTTCGCTACGCAGAGAGGAGAGAGGAGACGGACGGACGGCGAGGAGGTAGAGAGGTTAACTACAATAAACGTAACACTACCGTAACTTATTCTAACTTACACTAAGTGAACTTTAACATAACTTAGCTTATTTTTTTTTTATTTTTATATTTTATATATTTTTTTACATTTTCTTTTTTTCTTTTTGATGATTACGTAATTTTAATCACTATCACTTACATTTAAAATTGTCTGAATTTCTTTTGCTTCACTCTTTTCCGTTTTCTGTGTTTCACTTTCTTCCTCTTCACTCTTTGCCGTTTTCTTCGGTTCACTTACATCCTCTTCATCGCGAGTTCGCTTCACAGTTTTTTTAAAGAAAGCATCGATAGATAATTGCTTCGTACGGCTTTTCAGAATGTTTCGAAAGTGCGTTAGGCAAACATCATCGAATTGAGAAACTACACGACAAACCTGCAATTTCTTTGGATGGTATTTGTCGATGAAGTCGACCACGTCTTGATATTTTCCTAACACCTCTTTTATTTGCGCTGAACCTAACACATGTTCTACCTCCTCGCTCTCTTCCTCGTCATCACTCATGTGCTCCGACATAGCATGGAGTTCCTTGAGCTCATCCGTCGTCAGTTCGTCGTGATGTTCAGCGACGAGTTCCGTAACGTCATCTGCGTCGACCTCCAGACCCATGGACTTGCCAAGGGAGACGATTTCCTCTACGGCTTCCGCTGCACCGACCACGGGATCAGGTTCGGGGTCAAAACCCTTGAAATCTCGGGGAGAAACTGCATCAGGCCACAGCTTCTTCCATGCAGAATTGAGGGTCCGTCGAGTTAATCCCACCCAAGCCTGATCTATGATCTTTAAGCAGTGCACGATATTGAAGTGGCCCCTCCAAAATTCACGCAAAGTTAAGTTGGTGCTTTGCGTGACATTAAAGCACTGCTTGAATAAGTGCTTGGTGTACAGCTTCTTAAAATTAGAGATGACTTGCTGGTCCATGGGCTGGAGGATAGAGGTGGTATTTGGTGGAAGATACAGCACCTTTATGAACTTGAATTCATCGAAGATATCATCTTCAAGTCCGGGGGGGGGGGGGGGGTGAGCGGGTGCATTGTCAAGGTATAGCAGGCACTTTAAAGGCAATTTCTGCTCATGAAGATACTTCTTCACAGAAGGACCGAAAACTTGGTTTACCCATTGCACAAAGAATTGCCTAGTGACCCAGGCCTTCGAGTTGGATCGCCAGAAAACATGAAGCTGATCCTTATCAACGTTGTGTGCTTTAAAGGCCCTAGGGTTCTCCGAATGGTAAACAAGCAAGGGCTTGACTTTAAAGTCCCCGCTAGCGTTGGCACATAGAGCAAGAGTCAACCGATCCTTCATTGGCTTATGCCCAGGCAATTTCTTCTCTTCAGCAGTGATGTAGGTTCGACTCGGCATCTTCTTCCAAAACAGCCCGGTTTCATCACAATTGAACGCCTGCTGCTCTACGTAGCCTTCTTCCTTTACGATATTTTCGAATTTCTTAACAAAGTCAGTTGCAGCCTTTGTGTCCGCACTAGCAGCCTCTCCGTGGCGAACAACTGAATGAATCCCGGACCGTTTCTTAAATTTCTCGAACCAGCCACGAGATGCCTTGAAATCATCTGAGGAAGGCTCGGTTGAACTCTCCCCAGCATCACCCACAGAGCTCTCCTCCTTCAAGTCCGTAAAGATGGCGTGCGCCTTCTCGCAGATAACGGTTTCGGTGATGGTGTCGCCAACGATCTCTCTATCCTTAATCCACACTAGTAGAAGTCGTTCCATCTCTTCTATGATAGGGGTACGGCGTTTGGAAATTATAGTGATCCCCTTAGAAGGTTTCACTACTTTAATAGCTTCCTTCTGTTTAAGGATTGTCGAGATCGTCGACATATTACGGCCATACTGTTTAGCAAGTTCACTCACGCGGATGCCACGCTCATGTTTTTCAATAATTTCCTGCTTAATTTCTATAGAAAGCATTTCCTTCTTCCTTTTCTCACCACTACCACTACCACTGGCAAAACTAAGCCTTTTTGGACCCATGATTTACGTAAATTATCGTTAATGGATGCACGTAAAAAATCACGATTAATTCACAGTTAATATCACAACGCAAAGAGCACAACCGCACGAAGCCGACGAGAACAGAGGACTGACCCAAGCCGCGCTAATTGAGCGTCCCTCCGAGGTCGATGTGCTGCCTTCTATCGGCGGAAATAAAAAACACTTCAGGCGCTATGAGCACCGACTACGCGTACGAGTATTGTTTACTTCGGGTGTCGAAAAAAACATTCGGGTGTAGAGTCGGAACGTGTTCGAATTGTACTTCGCGTGTCGAAAAATTTGGATACAACCGGTACGACGAAAATTGCTACTTCGTGTGTCGAAATAAAATTCGGGTGTAGAGTCAAAAATTTGCTCGAATTTTACTTCGGATGTTGGAAAATTCGGATGTAGATACGATCGGATGTAGAGGTTCCACTGTATATATAAAATAATTTATGTACGATCGTGTGACACACGGTTGGTACATGGCTCCCCCCCCTAAAAATGACATACTGTACATGTTATATAGGGCGCCTTGATCTAGAGAGGCGAACTGTAGGCGGGTCATCTGGCAGAAGATAAGCAGGTTTTAGACGATCAATGGAGACCCAGTCTTCTTTGCCACGAATGTTTAGTAGGAATGCTTTCGGACTGCGTCTGATCACAAGGAAAGGGCCCGTGTAAGGGGGCGTTAGCGGTGGCTTGCTAGTGTCGTTGCGCAGGAAGACGTGCGTTGCAGAGTGCAAGTCTGTTGATATGTGATGCTTCGCTGGGGGCTTGTAAGTCTGGCGGCATGGAGTTAATTTTCCCACGACGTGACGTATGCGCTGGAGATCATCGGAGGAGGTTGTAGAAGGAAAAAATTCAGCAGGGATGACCAACGGGTCGCCATACACCATTTCAGCTGCCGAGACGTCGAGGGCGTCTTTAGGAGTGGTCCTTAGTCCCAGGAGGATCCAGGGAAGCTGAGTAAACCAGTTGCAATCCTTGCAGCGGGATATCAAAGCTGCTTTGAGGGTGCGATGAAAACGTTCAAACCATTCCATTGGCAGCGGGTTTGTAGCCCGTTGTCTGATGTAGGGTGATGCCCAGGAGATTCGCTAATGATGTCCACAATTGAGAGGTGAAAGTGGTTCCCCTGTCAGAAGTAATATGCTCAGGGATACCAAATCTTGCAATCCAGATGTACATGAGGCGGACGTTGCAGTTTCCATGGGAATGGCTTCAGGCCAACGAGTGGAGTGGTCGATGACGGTAAACAGGTAACGATGTCCTTGTGATGTGGGTAGGGGGCCTACAACGTCGACGTGAATGTGGGCGAAACGACGCTGAGGTTGAGGAAAGGTGCCCACTCCTGAATCTGTGTGTTGATGTACTTTGGAAGTTTGGCAAGAAGTACAGGCGCGGACCCAATCCTTAGCATCCTTAGAAATGCCGTGCCAAATGAACTTTGCTTTCAGCAGCTGTGCAGTAGAATGGCACGAGGGATGTGAAAGGCCGTGAATGAAATCAAACACCTGTCGGTGCATGGGAGCAGGAATCCAAGGTCGCGGTCTGCCAGTACTAACGTCACAGAGGATTGTGGTGTTGGAGTCTTTGAAGGGGAAGTCTTCCCAACGGAGGGACGTGCAGGATGTCCTACATGCTTGATACTCTGGATCCTGTTGTTGGGCTTCAGCCAGGGCGTTGTAATCCAATCCCAGTTGAACGGCACCCAACGTGTTTCTTGACAGGGCATCGGCAATGGGATTCATTTTCCCAGGGACGTATTGAAGGGTCCAATTGTATTCAGCCACGGCGGAGAGATGTCGGCGTTGACGGGCGGACCAGGCGTCAGACTGTCGAGTGAAGGCGTGCACCAGAGGCATGTGGTCTGTGCGAATGACGAAGGGCGTACCTTCTAAGAAATGGCGAAAGTGACGGACAGCCAAGTGCACCACCAGCAATTCTCGATCGAAGGTAGAATAACCCGATTCTGCCTTGGACAGTTTTCTGCTGAAGAAGGCCAATGGGCGGGGCGAGCCGTTGACCACCTGCTCGAGTACTGCACCAATAGCGATGTCGCTGGCATCGGTGGAGAGGAGAGGGGCATGTGGAATAGGAAAAGTGAGAGCCGCAGCAGTTGATAGGGCCTTCTTTGCATTGCAGAAGGCTGCTTCTTGAAGGGGATCCCACTTCAGGTCCTTTGGCTTGCCCTTGAGGGAGGCGTAGAGGGGAGCAAGATTGGCGGCAATGGCTGGCAGAAAACGGTGATAATAGTTGATCATGCCCAAGAATTCCTGCAGAGCTTTGACGGTCTAGGGCGCGGGGAAGTTCTGAATGGCTGCTACCTTCTTAGGGAGGGGATGGACTCCTTCAGGAGTGATGCGGTGCCCTAAGAACGACACTTCATTGGCGCCAAAGGTACACTTGTCGTACCGGACTACAAGGCCGTTTTGTTGCAGGCGGTCGAGCACGATGCGCAGGTGACGGAGGTGTTCCTCTTTTGAGGAAGAGAGCACAAGTATGTCCACATAATATACACAGAAAGGGAGGTCCCCTAAGATGCCATCCATGAGACATTGAAACGTGGCCACAGCATTACGAAGACCAAAACAGGAGTAATTGAAGGTGTATGTACCAAACGGAGTGGTGATGGCGGTCTTGGGGATGTCTTCTTGGTTCATAGGCACTGATAATACCCCTTCAGGAGGTCGAGCGTAGAGAAAACCTTCGCTTTGTGCAGGTAGGAGGTCACGTCGGCAATGTTTGGGAGGGGGTAGTGATCGGGTTCTGTTTGCATGTTCAGGTGCCTGTAATCCCCTCAGGGACGGAGGGAGCCGTCTTTCTTCAGAAAGATGTGTAAGGGTGACGACCATGGGCTGGAGGCCTTTTGGCAAAGGCCCATTTCCTCCATTTCGGCGAACATCTGTTTGGCGGCTGCCAACCGTTCCGGTGCCAGCCGTCTGAATTTTGCAAAAACTGGGGGTCCCGTTGTCTTGATATGGTGATAAATACCGTGCTTGGCAGGAACCGTGGGCGTTTGGCGAAGTTCTGGACGGAAAACTTCTGGGTACGATGTGAGGAGGTGGGCGTAGGCATCCGTGGGTGCGCTGATGTGGAGAGCGAGGTTAGAGGGGGCGGGTTGAAAAGGTGTCGACAAGTACGAGTCTGCGTTGACCAATCGTCGGTGGGCGACATCGACCAGAAGGTGGAAATGAGAGAGGAAATCCGCACCGAGGATTGGCAATGTGACGTCAGCAACGAGAAACTTCCAATTGAATTTACCGTTTCCGAACGATAATGTGAGGTTCTCATAACCGTAGGTGGGTATCGCAGATCCATTGGCAGCTACCAAGTGGACATCGGCAGATGTAGACAGACTACGTCGTGTCTTGAAGAGTTTCCTTGGTAAAAGAGAACGACAAGCACCCGTGTCTAACAAAAATCGCACGCCCGTTCCTGCATCATGTAAAAAGAAAAGATTAGAAACACGGAAGGCCACCGCCACGAGCGATGGCCTACTTACACGTTTTTTGGCCACTGACAATCCTCGGCACATTTCTTCGTAGTTGCCCCGAATCTGAAGTGGTACAGTAGTAGCAAAACTGCGGCGGATGGGAGGTAGTAAGTGGCTGTAGAAGTCGTTTCTTGGGGCGCGATCGATTGGTGGGTGGTGGGCGGCTTTGTCGCCGCTTCGGCACGTCACGGGGTAGGCGTGTATGTCCTACGGCATTCATGTCAGCTTTGGTTGACGTTGAATAGGCATCCTCTTCGTCAGGGGTGGAGGCGTTGATGGAGCTCTTGAAGTGGCTGTCCATAAGGGCGTCGGCTTTGGTCAAGTCCTTTATGGGTAAACTATCGACATCGGGTATGGCAGCGCGTATGGGTCCGGGTAAACGGCGTATCCAAAGGGCACGAAGTAGGTTCACCTCACGAGGAGAGCCGTCTGCGGCAGGTTGAAGGCGAGTGATACTGGTCATTTCCCTGAGGGCAAGCGAAGCCCTTTGGTCCCCCAACGGTTGTTGCGAGAGCTGAAAAAGCTTTGGTATAAGGGCGGCTGGCGACGGCGAGTACTGCTGCAGAAGGTATGTTTTGAGGGCGTCATACGCTATTGGGGTGTCTCCTTGTTCACAAAGCCAGTCGGATATTTCTGGGAAGGTGTCCTCAGGTATCGCCGCGAGAACATAATCTGCTTTGGTGGTTGAGCGAGTCATGCCCTTGATGCGAAACTGGACTTCTGCGCGCTGAAACCAAGCAAACGCCTCTCCGCTGGCAAACGATGAAAGTTTGAATGGGGCAGCCGCAGTGCCAATTTCCGTATAGGCCGCCATAGTACCAACGATGGAGGGGCGAGGGGGGTGGGGGTGGAAGGCGGTGGGAGCGAGTCGACTTCCGGGGTAACCAATGTGACGGGCCGAGAGAAAGGTTGTGACTCAAAGGCAGGAAGCAATCAACTGAGTAACTTCATTAAAGAACACTCTCCTTTATATACAAAACCTCAAGGCAACAGGAATTTTCATGTTCGAGAAACAGACAATGTTAGAGAGGAAATACGCAGACATGTTTATTCTGGTTCTCTTTAGTGCGAGGGAATAGCGCAGATACAAGCATAATATATACAAAATAATTTATGTACGATCATGTGACACACGGTTGGTACAATACTCAGACTTGACCATGTCAGTCTCTAAGCAGTGCATGACATCTCACAAGGACACACAGACACACTTTGAAAGAGCCAACGTCTGCCAGTCCTTTCTCCAGCATCTATCCAGCCACTAGTATTCCCTCTCAAACGTGCATAGTGTTTTCTCCCAAATGTGAATAGTGTTTGTTCAAACATTGGAATTTCTGTGGTCTAAGTTGTAAGAAGTGCCGAGTATATGTGAGTACAGTTATATTGTAAGAATTAATTGCTTTTTGTGACGAGTCCTGTGAGATTTGGTTAAATAGTGAAGTGTATTTATCTTTGCTTAACCATTCGGTAACCTTGTGTGAGCCATAAGGACGTAGAGTAACAGTTGCGTATAGCCTATGTAACTGTAATAATTTTTTATTTATTATAGTGTTAAAGTGCCAACTTTTTTTCATTAATTGTCAAAATTAGATATTTTCATGAATTAATTTCTAGTGAAACAAGTGATTGTATAATTTCTTAAAGTGTCAATTTTGTCTTAAGTCTAAGGTCTAGTTCAGATTCAAATTTTGAGAGATTTATTTATTTATTTTTTTATTTTTGAATTGCTACTTTTATAGAATATATTTCTTTTTGTAAAGTATGTATTATTTCGATCACCAATAACCATTTCAGTGCTTTGCTCATATCCCCTGACTTAGAACCGAAGTAAGAGGTTGATTTGAGAATATTTCTTGTTAAAAGTAAAGTAATCAGCCAGTTTTGTTTTGAGTGTAACGTAGAGACCTTTTGATATCCAGTGTTCATAAATATTATCGTCTGGGAGTTGCGTAATATTCTCCAAGTTCGGAGGTTTTCTCTTGTGTATCAGTTTATGTAATATAAAGCAGGTGAGTTTTGGACCTCAGGAATTTACGTAGTTCACAAGTCGTAAACTCACCTGCTTTATATTAAATAAACTATCAAAGGTTTTTCATAGTTCACAAATGTCATCAAAAGCTGATTTCTATATTCTGTACATTGCCATACAACATGTTCTAAGGAGAAAATTAGGTCAGTACAAATTCTACCTTTTCTAAATCCTACTTGTTCCTCTCTCAGCTCATATACATACATACATACACACACACACACACAGATATATATATATATATATATATATATATATATATATATATATATAGGCTATACAGTATATGTATGTATGTATATATATATATATATATATATATATATACATATATATATATATATATATATATATATATATATATATATATATATACAGTTAACTCCCTGTTAACATGATGGTTATATTCCTGGAGAGGCCATGTTACCGGAAATCGTGTTAACGGAACATAATTTCTCCATAAGAAATAATGGTAATAGGGGGTGTTACATTCCTGGACACTGGGAAAGTCTGTATATTTTGGAATTTTGTTACTATGAAACTTGAACAAACACATTATTGATATATTTGAAGGTCAAAGAAACAATAAAAACACACATTCTCACTCAACTTGTATTTATCTTATATTAAAATAAGTTATTACCCGTCCCCATCCTCATAACCCCCCCATCTCTCTCTCTCTCTCTCTCTCTCTCTCTCTCTCTCTCTCTCTCTCTCTCTCTCTCTCTCTCTCATATATTTTTCTTTTAATATCATGATTACCTATATAAATGAATTTTATACCATAAGTACATTTTTAAGTTTAAAAACACAATGAACAAAACCATTGTATGTACAAACGCACAATACTACGACGTAATCTATGCATATAAAAAAACATTAGGAATTTATTTTTCTTTCATTTCGGCTAATACATAACAAAATGTAACATACTTTTCCTTTTAGTCTAATGATTATATATTCAAAATTAATATTATATCAATAAGTACATATTGAAGTTAAAAATCAAAATGAACTGTACTGCGTGGTATGTACGAACACAAAAAGCTACGACGTGTGCATATCAAAGGCATTAGAGATTTATTTTCTTTTATTTTGGTAAATAAATAACAGATAGTAACATATTTTTCCTTTTAGTCTGATGGTTATGTATTTACAATTAATTTTATATAAGTACATATTCAAGTTGAAAAAAAAAAAATGAAAAGTACTTCCTGGTATGTACCAACGCACAATGCTACTATGTATTCTTATCAAATACATTAGCGATTTATTTTTCTTTCATTTCGGTAATTAAATAAAAGATCGTGAAACATTTTCCCTTTTAATCTAATAATTATTTATTTACAATTAATAAGTACATATTCAAGTTTAAAAAAACAATGAGCATTACTTTCTGTAATCTGGTATGTAGGGGACGCACAAGGCTACTACGCATATCAAACACATGAGCGATTGTTTTTTTTTTTTCATATCGATAAATAGATAATAGATCGTAACATATTTTTTTTTCCTTTTAATGTCCTGCTTATTCATTTACAATTAACTGTGTATGGTTTCACACATTTCGTTTATAGCTTTTATTAGTTATCATGTGAATACGTCTCTCTCTCTCTCTCTCTCTCTCTCTCTCTCTCTCTCTCTCTCTCTCTCTCTCTCTCTCTCTCTACTTTGTTTAATTCTATGTTTGATCGTAGGCAGGAATTAAGATGTCCTTTGATGTCGTCAGCTGATCTGTAGCTTTAGTCGACAACATATCGTATATGAACTGAAAGTTGTTTAAAATAATCCTGGTTTGCGATGTTATCTGAACTTCGTGTAATCATTTTTGTATTTTTTCTATTAACAGTTCATGATGTATTTTGATAACAACAATTACTGGTTGTTTTTATTTTGGTGTTGTTGTCAGCTGTTTTCAAGGTCCCGACGGTATCACGATTATGCTCAGATATAGTTAACAGAGTATTGTTGATATGATTTTGCTCCCTATCTCGTAATCCTTGTGAAATAGAATACTGTCCAACAAACTCATGGCATTCTTATTAAAATGCGTATCGAACAACAACAGACGAATCAGCTGTTGACGCCAACGATCCACAGCCTTCTACATACGTGATATAAACAAAGATATTGAATTATTGGTAAATGTAACGATTAAGTTTATTTTTCACTATCGAAAAAAAATTTAAAATTAGGTCACCTTTTAGGTACTACATTAAAAAACTAAAATTTATTTGTTAGTAAGCTTAAATGGATTCTTTTTAACCCCCCCCCCTCTCTCTCTCTCTCTCTCTCTCTCTCTCTCTCTCTCTCTCTCTCTCTCTCTCTCTCTCTCTCTTTCTCTTAGGCGGGAAATTCAACTCGTGTAACTTCGGGCATTTCGTGTTAACAGAATATATATCAATAATTTTGAACTCGTACAACTTTGAAATCATGTTTACAGAACTCGTGTTAACGGGGAGCTAACTGTATATATTGTGGAGACTTTTTATCTGAATGGTTGAGTGGGAACTTAGTCCAGGAAAGTCTCCCTACGGCAATTACCCAAAGCTCAACAGGGGAGGATAATGAGCACTTACTCTCGGGACACAAACGCCCTGCTAATACTTTACTGCCATAGTTCACTAACCTTTCACTCAAATACAAAAGGAGGTAATTTTACTGTCCAGAGGCCGGAGAACTCCACACGTTAATTTGGAAATAATTTATGACCTACTCTAGCTTTGTCAGGGCTAGAGTCATCTCACTCTAAGGCTCTGTTTCGACTCCGTCCCAGTGACCCCAGTGAGATGCTGTACAGGTATCTTACGTTAATGCAATTAGAGACAATAAAAAAAAAGGGGAACAGTGGAGTATAAAAGTATAAAGTAAAGTTAAATGGGGATCTTCACCTTCAAAGCACTAAGTAAAAGAGCGTACACTCGCTGATACCAACTTACCTGTTTAGAGTAGGTTACTCTCAACACCTTGGGTACTTCTGACCCGTCCCATATCATAAATGGTTAAGGATACCAAAATGTGTAATCTATTCCAAATGATTTATTACAGAAAAAGGGATGGAAATAACTCGATGATTTTAACACAACAAAATTAAAAATTGGAAAAAATATCAGTAACTCAATTATAAGTTTTACATATGATAAAATGAATAAGTGAATTTACAACACAAAAAATTGAAAACGTTAAACGTAATTAACTCGTGGATTAAACCTCAACAGAATAAATAAGAGTCAAAAAACTCTGATCAACAATTTGTGCGGTGGCTGCTGTGAGGTCCCAACATGTGGTCAGTAACCTCAAGCAAATACCAAGATCAAAAAAATATGAGTACATTAATTTCCATGCACGCAGCCCGAAAGATGTAATGCCAAAATAATACCTAAACTTAACTTATGAGAAATTGAAACTTATCTAAAGGGGGAATGGCCATTAGTTAAACTCACAAGATTTTTATATGTTGTGGGCGCCCGTGTCCTAAATGTGGCGGTCTTCAGTTTGCTCACTAGGCCTACAGCACTTATTCTGCAGAGTCAACAGCCCCCTCCAAGCTCTCCAACTAGCCCCCAAGACTGGAACCGACGTGCTGTAGAATTAGCAGCTATGCACTAACACTGGTCATCTGCTTGACCTCTTCTACGACGTATTCTTGGCTAGTTATTGTGTAAGGGGACAGGCTAGTGATGGAGAGTGGGAGCACGAGGTTGACATTGGAGCCTGACTGGGCAGCTCCGTTTCGTACCGTGGCCTGTATGTTTGTGAGGTCGAGTTCAGGTCAGCTGCGTCCTCCTTCCTTCCCAAAAAAAAAGCGTATCTTGGTGCGTAGGTAGGCCTACGGTCTTGAGGTGCCAACTCTCATTTAGGACAGGCTCAAAAATCTTGTGCCTTGTGAATTTCAAGCAACACACTTATTTAGAATACAAGGAGAAATCTTGCAACTCCAGGGGGCAAAGATAATCCTAATTCTAAACAATTGGCATACAGAATAAAAATGAAACTAAAAGGTAATTTAGCAAGTTGGGCTTACGTGTGTGGACAACCATACCTCCTAGACTAGCAGACTTGAGTTGTAATTAAGAGATTTAAAATACTGTACCTAAATACTTACGGTAGAATAATGTATACAAACAACACAAAAGTATTAATCTTGGGACACTCGCTTAAGAAAGAGACATTACGCACATTTTTCCCTGCCGTGACGTCACGAACAATAACAAAGTCTACGTATAAACTATGAAGAAGAAGAGTAGTGAAGAAAATTCTTCACATATATGTATGTATGTATGCGTGTATATATATATATATATATATATATATATATATATATATATATATATATATATATACATATATATATATATAATATATACATATATATATATATATATATATATATATATATATATTATATATATATATATATATATATATATATGTGTGTGTGTGTGTGTGTGAGTATGTGTGGTGTGTGTTTGTGTATGTGTGGTGTGTGTGTGTGTTAACTCAGTATCTGTATACTTGGAGGAGGCAACACAAGTATCAATGAAAAGTACGGTCTATCAAATATGTATAACTGGAGCATGCCATGCCAGTTCCCATGCAGTGCATGGTCCAATGTTTTTATAATTTTCCCCAGTCAATTAAGGAGAGTGTCTAGTTCCTTTTTGAAAATGATTTTGACAAAGGGCTTTTAGTCATATGTGGAAATATGAGAGTTTAGCATATCTTTACAGCTGTTGCTTATTCACCTAATCAAATACACCAAACTCACTGCAATTGGTCCCACACAGTCAAGGCTGTTGGTGTTAACTTTAGTGTTGAAGCATAAATAGCAACGCCATTAGATATGGGGCAAAGACCTTCATCCTCAATATGCCTCCAGCTCAAAACCAAATTAGGTGTAATTTGTGTGTTGTTCTTTGGTATATGAGAGGTCTTCAGTTAGAACCTCTGGATAGTGTGGCCTTCAAGTACTGTTTTGTATCTAAAAGTTTCAATTAAATTTATTTAACCATTAATTACCGCCAAATCTGTGAGTGAATTTCATTGATGCAAAGTTTTAGTAGTAATCATTGATTGTTGAGTAAAGAGATTACTGTATCTCTTACTTATCTCATTCATACTGTCAATGAGGTTTTCAGACATTATGGTAATGAGAAGTCTTTTTGTCTAGTTAGACCACTGAAATGGTACATTCTTGAAGAGGTATAAAAAGATGAGAAAGTATCTTTAAACGATCGGTTTGGTAGCTTTTCATTAAGATCAATGAAATGGATGCCCACTTGAAGAGATCTAAAGAGATCATATGGAAGGTTTAAAAAATCTGTATGCTGGCAAATACGTAAACCTACAAGACATCTTTTGAAGAATTCTCTTCCTTTTTAAGAATGTTTTTGTGAGTGCTCATACGCAGCTGGATGAAACTTATTTATCAAGTTTGAAAGTTAAAATAATCATAACAGAGTAGTAGCTACTTTGAACTTTAATAGAAATGAATCCATGGATATCATTTTAAATGTATCATGGTGGTGCTGAGTTTCTGTATTTGGGTTAATCATTATTTAAGAGAAATCATGTTTAATTTTGATAAAATTTGGACCATTGGCTCAGCAACAAAAGCAGGTGAAAATTTACAGTATGTGGTTTACTGTTGAAATGTAAACTTTCTAGTTCAAATTAGGAATGTGAACAATTCTAATTAATATTACAGTGCACAGTCTAAAGTTACATGATAGTTTAATTTTAGAGATATAGGAATAACTTTTAGGTTATCTCACAGTGGAAATCTTAATCCAGAGGCTATATGGTTGTTGGTAGACCATTGTTTGGTTGGTAGCAAAAATCCAGTCCAAGATTTATTTTGAGAAGTTTAAATCTATTAATTGACAAAAGTTAAGCCAAATTTATTTTGAATGAGTACTGGTATTCACCACTTGAATTTCAAGAAATTTGGGCTAATTGAAATACACTATTTTAAACTAAAACTAATTATTTTAATATTAATCTGGAATTCACGTAAGTTCCCAACTGCCTCCCCACTCACAGTGGTTATATTTTTTTCTACCCAGTCACTTATACTCAGGATGAATAAGAACTACAGATAGTAAAAGCTGGAAGGGAACCCTGTTTACACTATCCCACTATTTACCAGTGCTTCTTTCCCGGTAGAAAAAAAATAGTTTTACATAGGCTACATCTTGGCAATTATTTTTTACCTTTTCTTATTTTAGTCAAAGCTTTTCATTAAAGAATAAATAGCATAGAAATTCAAGATAGATATTGAAATAATTAACTTTTCTTTAAAAAAAATAGGTTATTACAGTATTTACCTTAAGTTCATAGTGGTTACAATATTTGGGATCTCAACTTTGTTGACTTGAATCAAAAAAAAAAAAAAAAGGTAACGCATGTCCTAAATATTCCCCTATTGTGCTCCCAATCCTATCTCGTCAGGTATTGTCCTGCCAATGATGAATCTCACACCTGTTGAGACCTGCACCTACTCAACTTCCACTTGAGCTCAGTATTACAGTGGTTTGGATTGAGCTAATAAAGCTAGTAGAAACCAGGCCACTAAAAGTGGAAAAGAAGGGGGAAATTCTAATGAATTTGGGGTTGGTAATAAATTAATTAATATTGTTTGCTTCAGCTATCCTTATGTACCAACTGTGTGTCACACGATCGTACATAGTAACGACATTTCATTTTTTTTAAGTATTATGCTTGTATCTTTGCTCTCCCCTCGCTCTGATAAGAACCTGAAATAACATGTCTGTTTTTCTCACCGTTAACTGTTAACCGGTGAGCTTTTCGGTTGAACAGAAAATTGCCTGTTATGTTTTGTATGCCATTTTGCCTGGGGTTTATGTATATGTAAATGAGCGTTCTGCAATAAAGTTTACTCAGTTGTCATCCTGCCTTTGAGTCGCAACCTTCTCTAGGCTCGTCACATGGGTGACCCCGGAAGTCGACTTGCTCCTCCCACCTTCCAACCCCCCCTCGCCCCTCCGTCACTGGTACTATGGTGGACTCCACGGAAGTTGGCACTGCCTCATTGAAACTTTCGTTGTTCGCCAGCGGAGAGGCGTTTGCTTGGTTTCAGCGGGCAGAAGTCCAGTTTCGCATCAAGGGCGTAACTCGCTCAACCACCAAAGCAGATTATGTTCTCGCGGCGATACCCGAGGACACCTTCCCGGATAGCGTATGACGCCCTCAAAACATACCTTCTGCAGCAGTACTCGCCGTCGCCAGCCGCCCGTATAGCAAAGCTTTTTCAGCTCTCTCAACAACCGTTGGGGGACGAAAGGGCTTCGCTCGCCCTCAGGGAAATGACCAGTATCGCTCGCCCTCAGGGAAATGACCAGTATCGCTCGCCTGCAACCTGCCGCAGACGGCTCTCCTCATGAGGCGAACCTACTTCATGCCCTTTGGATACGCCGTTTACCCAAACCTGTACGCGCTGCCATACCCGATGTCAATAGTTTACCCATAAAGGACTTGATGACTAAAGCCGACGCCCTTATGGACAGCCACTTCACGACCTTCAGGATCTCCATCAACGCCTCCACTCCTGACAAAGAGGACGCCTATTCAACGTCAACAGAAGCTGACGTGAATGCTGTAGGACATACACGCCTACCCCATGACGTGCCGAAGTGGCGACAATGCCACCCACAACCCACCACTCGCTCGCGCCCCAACCAACGACTTATACAGCCATTTACTGCCTCCCATCGGCCACAGTTTTGCTAATACCACAACAGATTCGGGGCAGCCACGAAGAAATGTGCCAAGGATTGTCAGTGACCAAAAAACGTGTAAGTAGGCCATCGCTCGTTGCAGTGGCCTCTCATGTTTCTAATCTTTTCTTTTTACATGATGCAGGAACGAGTGTGCGGTTTTTGGTAGACACGGGTGTTTGTCGTTCTCTTTTGCCAAGGGAACTCTTCAGGACGCAACGTAGTCTGTCTACGTCTGCCGATGTCCACCTGGTAGCTGCCAACGGATCTGCGATACCCACCTACGGTTACGAGAACCTTACATTATCGTTTGGAAACGGTAAATTTAATTGGAAGCTTCTTGCTGCTGACGTCACATTCCTAATCCTCGGTGCGGATTTCATCTCTCATTTCCACCTTCTGGTCGATGTCGTCCACCGACGATTGGTCAACGTAGACTCGTACTTGTCGACACCTTTTCAACCCGCCCCCTCCAACCTCGCTCTCCACATCAGCGCACTCATGGATGCCTACGCCCACCTCCTCATGTTGTACCCGGAAGTTTTCCGTCCAGAACTTTGCCAAACGCCCACGGCTCCCGCCAAGCACAGTATTCATCACCATATCAAGACAACAGGACCCCCAGTTTTCGCCAAATTCAGTTGTCTGGCACCGGAGCGATTGGCAGCTGTCAAACAGACGTTCGCCGAAATGGAGGAAATGGGCCTTCGACAAAAGGCCTCCAGCCCATGGTCGTCATACTTACACACCATTCTGAAGAAAGACGGCTCCCTCCGTCCATGCGGGGATCACAGGCGCCTGAACATCCAAACAGAACCGGATCAAAACCCACTCCCAAACATCGCCTATGTGACCTCCTACCTGCACCAAGTGAAGGTTTTCTCCACGCTCGATCTCCTGAAGGGATATTATCAGGTGCCTATGAACCCAGAAGACATCCCCAAGACCGCCATCACCACTCCCTTCGGTACATACACCTTCAATTACTCCTGTTTTGGTCTTCGTAATGGTGGGGCCACGTTTCAACGTCTCATGGATGGCATCTTAGGGGACCTCCCCTTCTGTGTATGTTATGTGGACATACTTGTGTTCTCTTCCTCAAAAGAGGAACACCTCCGTCACCTGTGCATCGTGCTCGACCGCCTGCAACAAAACGGCCTTGTAGTCCAGTACGACAAGTGTACCTTTGGCGCCAACGAAGTGTCGCTCTTAGGGCACCGCATCACTCCTGAAGGAGTCCATCCCCTCCCTGAGAAGGTAACAGCCATTCAGAACTTCCCCACCCCCTCGATCGTCAAAGCTCTGCAGGAATTCTTGGGCATGATCAATTATAATCACCATTTTCTGCCAGCCATTACCGCCACTCTTGCTCCCCTCTACGCCCTCCTCAAGGGCAATCCAAAGGACCTGAAGTGGGGTCCCCTTCAAGAAGCAGAATTCTGCAATGCAAAGAAGGCCCTATCAACCGCTGCAGCTCTCACTTTCCCTATCCCACATGCCCCTCTCCTTCTCTCCACCGATGCCAGTGATGTTGCTATTGGTGCAGTACTCGAACCGGTGGTCAACGGCTCGCTCTGCCCATTGGCCTTCTTCAGCAGAAAACTGTCCAAGGCAGAACCGGGTTATTCTACCTTCGATCGCGAATTGCTGGTGGTGCACTTGGCTGTCCATCACTTTCGCCATTTCTTAGAAGGTACGCCCTTCGTCATTCGCATCAACCACATGCTTCTGGTGCACGCCTTCACTCGACAGTCTGACGCCTGGTCTGTCCATCAACGCCAATATCTCTCCGCCGTAGCTGAATACAATTGGACCCTTCAATACGTCCCTGGGAAAATGAATCCTGTTGCTGATGCCCTGTCAAGAAACACGTTGGCTGCCGTTCAACTGGGATTGAATTACAACGCCTTGGCTGAAGCCCAATGATAGGATCCAGAGTATCAAGCATGTAGGACATCCTGCACATCCCTCCGTTGGGAAGACATCCCCCTCGACGACTCAAACACCACCCTCCTCTGTGACGTCAGTACTGGTAGACCGCGACCTGGGACTCCTACTCCCATGTACCGACAGGTGTTTGATTTCATTCACGGCCTTTCACATCCCTCGCGCCGTTCTACTGCACAGCTGCTGAAGACAAAGTTTATTTGGCACGGCATTTCTAAGGATGCTAAGGATTGGGTCCACGCCTGTACTTCTTGCCAAACTTCCAAAGTACATCGACACACGGATTCAGAAGTGGGCATCTTTCCTCAACCTCAGCGTTGTTTCGCCCACATTCACGTTGACGTTGTTGGCCCCCTACCCACATCTCAAGGACATCGTTACCTGCTTACCGTCATCGACCACTCCACTCGTTAGCCTGAAGTTATTCCCATGAAAACTGCAATGTCCACCTCATGTACATCTGCCTTACTCTCAGGATGGATGGCAAGATTTGGTAACCCGGAGCATATTACTTCTGACAGGGGTACCACTTTCACCTCTCAATTGTGGATATCATTAGCGAATCTCCTGGGCATCACCCAACTGACAACTGCCTACAACCCCGCTGCCAGTGGAATGGTTGAACGTTTTCATCGCACCCTCAAAGCAGCTTTGATGTCCCGCTGCAAGGATTCCAACTGGTTTACTCAGCTTCCCTGGGTCCTCCTGGGACTAAGGATCTCTCCTAAAGATGCCCTCGATGTCTCAGCAGCTGAAATGGTGTACAGTATGGCAGCCCGTTGGTCGTCCCTGCCGAATTTTTTCCTTCTGCAACCTCCTCCGACAATCTCCAGCGCATACGTCACGTCGTGGGAAAACTTACTCCATGCCGCAAGATTTATAAGCCCCCAGCGAAGCATCACATACCGACAGACGTGCACTCTGCAACGCACGTCTTTCTACGCAACAATTCTAGCAAGCCACTGCTAATGCCCCCTTACACGGGCCCTTTCCTTGTGATCCGACGCAGTCCAAAAGCATTCCTACTAAACATTCGTGGCAAAGAAGACTGGGTGTCCATTGATCGTCTAAAACCTGCTTATCTCCTGCCAGATGACCCGCCTACAGTTCGCCTCTCTAGATCAGGGCGCCCTATTTAACATGTAGAGTATGTCATTTTAGGGGGGGAGCCAAGTACCAACCGTGTGTCACACTATCGTACATAGTAACGACATTTCATTTTTTGTATGTACTGTATTATGCTTGTATCTTCGCTCTCCCCTCACTCTGATAAGAAGATGAAATATCATGTCTGTTTTTCTCACCGTTAACTGTTAACCAGTGAGCTTTTCGGCTGAACATGAAATTGCCTGTTATGTTTTGTATGCCCTTCTTGCCTGGGGTTTATGTATATATAAATGAGCGTTCTGCAATAAAGTTTACTCAGTTGCTTTCATCCTACCTTTGAGTCACAACCTTTTCTCGGCTCGTCACACTTATCCTAAATTCATTGTTGACTCTCACATTATCTGTCAGCAGGATAGTAACAGTCTAAAGACATCAGTGAGACTCTAATTACATAACATTACTCCCACCTTTGGGTATCACACCATCAGAATATATGCTGTAAAGGAGGAATATAGCTATATACCTATAGCTATAAAGTTTTTGCAACTGTCATTCCCTGA
Source organism: Palaemon carinicauda (assembly GCF_036898095.1). NCBI lineage: Eukaryota > Metazoa > Arthropoda > Malacostraca > Decapoda > Palaemonidae > Palaemon > Palaemon carinicauda. The sequence continues at coordinate 157,266,226 of NC_090725.1, read as the reverse complement.
AATTTTATGCTACAGAAAATACAAACACCAAACAATTCTTGTGAGTAAAATTATTGAACTGAAATAAATTAAGAGTTAAAACAATAATAAATATTTCTGTGTTATTCCTCTGGAATATTGCTCACTGAAATTATGGCTATGGCTCCTAAAGCACAGCAGAGATTAGGGATTAATTAATCCTCACTTAAATAAAAGGATGCAAAACTGAAATGCATTGCCATTGCACTGTATTAATGCCCTTTTCGACACAAGTTCTGGATAAAATTGAAGGAAGTAGCAGCTCCAAGAATTCAGGAGGACTCACTTTTAACCTGATAAGTAACCTCTGGCCTAAATGAGTATGGACGTTAATTATAATGTTTCTAAAAAAAACAAGGCATATCGTTCTTGGACAACACGTGAGGGGATCTCTTACCCGACTCAGATTTTCAATCTTATTAGCTAATATTTTAAATATTCTCATAACGTCCATACAGAGAAAAGTGTTACCTTATCTTCCTAATATTCTGCAATATTTAAAGGTAATAAGTTGGCCAGGGTACCAGCCGCTTGTTGAGATACTACCGCTAGAGAGTTATTGGATCTTTTGACTGGCCAGACAATAATGCATTGGATCCCCCTCTCTGGTTACGGCTCATTTTTTCTTTGCCTAAACATACGCTGAATAGTCTGGCCTATTCTTTATAGATTCTCGTCTTTCTTCATACACCTGACAACACTGAGATTACCAAACACTTCTTCACACATGGGGCTAATTAATGTACTGTAATTGTTCAGTAGCTACTTTCCTCTTGGTAAGGGTAGAAGAGACTCTTTACCTATGGTAAGCAGTGATTCTAGGAGAAGGACACTTCAAAATCAAACCATTGTTCTCTAGTCTTGGGTAGTGCTATAGCCTCAGTACCATGGCCTTCCACTGTCTTGGGTTAGAGTTCTCTTGCTTGAGGGTACACTCAGGCACACTATTCTATCTTATTTATGTTTTCTCTTCACCTTGTTTTTTTTTTTCTAAATGGTGTGTTGGGCAGGTTTAATAGAAGGGCCATGGATGTTTTCTTTTCCTTATCTGATTCTTTTTCTTCTTAAAACCATCCTTACTGTCCTCCCTTCAGTTGAAGTGGCTATCCTGGAGGGTATCTAGCCTTGCATGATGTATCAGCTCCTCCATGTTGACCAGTTTTCCATCTTTCTATAGTTTATGGGTTTGATCAATTACTTTATCTATGTTTCTGTACATAATGCTTTCGTTATAATTCTTATTAATCTAGTTTTTAAGTATGATGGGTCTTTTTTATTTGCATTAATTCTCATGCTGTCTGGAGACATCGAGCAAAATCCGGGACCAGTACATCCTAGATTTTGTCAATGTCGTCTACTGTATTGCAATATTCGTGGTCTTCATGCTAATATCCAAGACCTTACAGATGCGTCCAGACTGTATGATATTCTTTTGTGCTCAGAAACTTTGGTTTCTAATATGAGGCACTCATCTGAGCTCCTTATAACTGGTTTTAAGAAGCCAATAATATTGAAACGTGATGCCATCCCTAGGGCCAGGGGAATGGCGTGTACATTAGGACTAAGTACACTGTTTCTCATATGTCCTGCATTGAATGTGGATGTCATGAGATTCAGGTAATAAAAGTTTGTGGAAGGCATAACAACTTCTACTTGTGTTTGATCCACACATGGATGATTCTATCTTCCATTGTCTTCTAACCATTATGGCTAAGATACAAGATGATAGAAAGGCCTCTTTTGTATTTGTTGGTGATTTCAATGCTCACCATAGGGAGTGGTTAAGTTCTGTTTCTCCTGCCGATCGTCATGGCTTAGGAGCTTTAAACTTTGCCTCTGAATCAGGCCGTGTGCAAATCATAAGTGAAGCTACTCACAGGTCTGGTAACTGTTTGGACCTCATATACACTGACTTCCCTGGTGTTATAACGGGTAAGGTTGATTCTCCAGTAAGGACATCTGATCATGCCTTGATTTAATTTGTAGTGAAGACTGAGCAGCCTGTCTCTGATGTAGCATTCTCATGTAAAATTCATATGAAATCTCAAGCAGACTGGAATGGGATTCTGAGTGATCTTTTGGGCTTGAATTGGACACAATTTTATAGTAGTGTTGATTCTGTTGTCCCTTTGCATGAGAATCTAATCAACATAATTGATAGGCGTATCCCTTCTCGTGCGCTTAAGGTAGCGAGTGAAGGACAAACTGGGGTTCAGTGATGATTGTAGATGCACTTATTTGGAGAAGCAGGTGGCCTATAATCTTTGGAAGGGTAACAGATCAGATTTGACCTGGAATAACTATACTCAGCTTAGAGCTTTTGCTCAGAGAATTTATGCTTCAACTGAAAAGGAATACAATTATAACCATAAAAGCAACCCTTTCTGGTACAACCCAAGAACATAAGTGGTGGACTACCCTTAAATCTGCACTCTGGTGTAGTTGCAGCAGTTCATCCTTTACTTAAACCAGATGGCTCAGTCATTCACTATCCAAAGGAAAAGGCAACCCTTTTGGCTGATGTGTTTGACAGTAACCAGAGTAATGAGAAACTGTAACTTCCTTATTCATGTTTTCCTGACGCTAAACTAACTAGTTTAGCTTTTCGTTCTCATAAAATTAAAGTTCTGTTGATGGACCTTGATGCTTATGGAGGTGTAGACCCAAATGGTAATTTTCCTTTGTTTTTTTATAAAGACTGCAGATTTCATAGCTCCAAAGTTATCTGTTATTTTGCGCAAGCTAGCAAGAAGATGAGCTTTTAGCACTTGTTGGAGAATTGGTAATGTTACTCCACTATATAAATGTGTTTGTGGTAGCTCAAGTCCAACTGATTACCATCTAATTTCCATAACTCTCATATTATCTAAATTTTTGAGCATCTGGAAAAACGTCTTAATACGTTTGCTGAAGGTAATCATCTATTCCCTAGTTTGCAATTTGGTTTTCATATAGGCCTTGGAGCATGTGATGCCCTTCTTGCAATCTCCAATGCTGTACAGAAACACCTTGATTGTGGTCAGGAGGTTCGTATGATTGGCCTTGATTAAAGAGCTGCCTTTGACCGAGTTAATCATGAGGCCCTTGTTTTCAACTTCAAACAGTTGTGAGTGGGTGGACGGTTCTTAGCATTATTATTGAATTTTCAAGTAATAGATCTCAAAGAGTTGTTGTTGATTGTCACAATAGTGAGTATAGGAATGTGATATCTGGTGTTCCACAGGGTAGTGTTCTTGGCCCATTACATTTCATACTATATACACATGGTATGTGGTTCGCCCTAGAAAACAAGGTTATTGCATATGCAGATGATGCTACTCTCTTTGCATCAATTCCATCTCCTGAATGTAGATCTGGGGTTGCTGAATCCCTTAATAGAGATCCAGCTAAAATTAGTGCATGGTGAAAATTATGGGGTATGAAGTTGAATCCTAACAAAATGCAAAGTATGATTGTAAGTAGGTCAATAACAGGAGCTCCTCAACATCTGGATCTCAGCATTGATAATGTTCCTTTAACTTTATATGACTCTTTTAAAATTTTAGGTGTGATTCTTGACAGCAAATTTACTTTTAAGAAACACAATAGGTCTGTGTCTTCTTCGATTGAACAAAAATTTGGCTTATTGAGAAAGTCATACAAGATTTTTGGTGATCAATCTATTCTGAAGAAGTGTTTTAATTCTTTCATTATACCTTGTTTCGAGTACTGTTCTCCTGTCTGGTCTTCAGCTGATGATTCTTATCTTAATTTGTTGGACAGAAACTTAAGGTCTTTTAAATTTCTTATTCCTAATCTAGATATTAGTCTTTGGCACAGTTCCATTCTGTTCGTAATACTAGGCATACAGTTAATTCTGACAGTCAAGCCTTCTCCATCATGAGGCTCAATACTACACAGTATTCTAGAAGTTTTATTTCAGCTGTGACCAAGTTGTGGAATGATCTTCCTAATCAGGTAGTTGAACCAGTAAAACTTCAAACTTGCTTGCAGCAAATGTTTTTATGTTGAACAGGCTGACATAAGCCTTTTTATAGTTTATATATGGCATATTTGTTTTGATGCTGTTACTGTTTTTTTTTTTTTTTTAATAATTTATTGTTAATTTTTTCTCATCGTTTATTTATTTCCTTATTTCCTTTCCTCACTGGGCTATTTTTCCCAGTTGGAGCCCTTGGGCTTATAGCATTTTCCTTTTCCAACTAGGTTTGTAGCTTGGCTAGTAATAATAATAATAATAATAATAATAATAATAATAATAATAATAATAATGTTACTAAAAGCAAGAATTTCAAAATTTATTAGTAACCCATTTGCTTTGAAAAATTTTTAACCCCAAATTTTAACAAAATGGGGTACAACTGTACCATTATGCTTAAACCTTATTGGAACCACTAGAGCCTACAACTCACTCACTCACTCTTATGGGTGATGCTAATGCTTAGAGGAGAGACTTCACTGTCAACTTTTTAAAGCTGCTCATTCCAATAGGATTGGTAAGGAAGTTCCATTAAAAAATGTAAAGTCCCTTTTGGGTTTATGAGATAACTTTAGAATTTGGAGGCTTCTCTATGATAAAGGATCTAATCACATGCAGGTACTTGATTACCACATTACTGGCTAGTTCCAAACCATTATGCTTTAGATCTGAATCAAGTATAACTCTGCTTACAATAGCCCCTACTGATAACTTCTTATCATATCTTAAGAATCTGGTAAATTTAATAATGTTATCTAGGGAAGTCCTATCAACAGACCATACTCTCATATTTTTGCAGCATGAGAAATATTTTCCATCATTGCTGGTACAGCCTAAATGTTAAGTCTCTCTTGTGTGTTAAAATTAACGCTAAAGAGAGCTTTGAAACCCTTTCTTTCTGAAATGGTCGAAAGTCTTCATGTGGTCAGCTAAAGCAGAGGAATATTTTGAAGAGGGAGCTGCCATTGAGCTTTGTTTGAGCATACATGCTTTCATGAGTTCTGTTTTGCATCAACTGATCAAGCTTGAAGATCTTCCACTTAAGAGGAAAAGTTCTCTATATCAAAATTTAGATCTTTAGCGAAAATATCTACTTAGAGTTCCCTGTAATTTCCATAAGTACAAGTACTGGCATATCCTTTGAGAATCTGAGAGTGCTTGCTCAAGATTGCAACAATTATGGTTTGTTTCCTTAGCATGAACGTGGGTATCCAAGTCAAACCCTTCTCATCTGCCTGTCAAAAAGTGCACCAAGAGAGACAAGGACTATGACTTGGTCCCTTCCTGTTCCTTGATACACATCAGAACAGTTCTGTTTTCAATGTAAATGACTATCGCCTTGTTTTTACTACTTCTTGTGATAGCTGCAATGCAATGAGAACTGCTAGAAATTCAATTAGTTTATATGAAAGCATTGTTCCTGTTGATTCCATACTCTTGAGAAGCGAGTTCGTTTCACAGTTGATCCCTATCCTGAATTGGGGACATCTAAGAAGAGGAACACGTTTGGAATGAATTCTTGATCCAGACAATGATTACAAACCAGCTTCAGATTCGAAACCTTTTCCTAACTTTTGGTCAAAGTGGATCTGGAGAGGCTTCATTTTCAATCTTACATTGACAACTATACAAGAAGGGTATTGACCCCACAAGTTGTGAGGAGTTCGATGAGACTTGAGAATGTCTAAATCCTTTGTTCTAACTGAAAAGCCCGAAAAGGAACTAATGCTACCGTCATCCCAAAATGGATCTATTTTACGGTTGCTTATTGGTAATTTCACTATTATCAAGTTCCTCAAGAAGTTTAGAATAACTCGTTGGAGTCTAAATAATTTCTGCCGAGAAAGTGAAGAAAATTTTATATTTCCTACTTTCTAGTTGTCCTTGAATTCATCAAGTTCACTTCCAATCATGGAGGCAAGAACAAAAACTTCACTGACTCTGTCATACATGTAAGATTTCTTATTGAAAAAATCCTCTTCTACCAGAGGAACAAAAGCTATGAGTAAAGGTTCAAACTCTTCCCTGTTCTCTAACAGGAAGACAAGAAGACTATTAAAAGCTAAAGTAAAAGCAGAAAAGTGAGAGTAAGGTTCTTAAACCTTGTGCACTGATATACAACTAGTTAAGAGATGAACTTTGTTCAATTAGTCTTTCCACCTTGACCAGATGTAGATGTCCACATCTGTAAATCTGAAAGGAACATATCAATTCGAACCTCTTGAATACCATATTCAAAATAATAGTGGTCAGTTGAGTAGACCCGCCCTCAGACACCCTATCTACTGTAGGGACTTATACATTCTGTATCAACTAAGTACATCTTTCCCAGAAACCATACTGTTGAGAATATTGTCCCCAAGATTGATTCAGTAAAAGGTTCAATCTCCAGAAAATCATCTAAACTCTGCCACAGATTACACAGTTTATTAGGTGATCAGGTGAGGCTCTTGACAGGTGTGAGTTGTCAATGGTGGGAAAGCACCTGGCAATAGATAAGATGAGAGTGACCAGAAAATTTGGTCCCGGAGTATTCAGTGCCAGAAAATTGGTCCAAAAAATTTGATCCCGGAAATTATTAATACAAACTGCCAATGAAAACCTTAATTCATGTTATCAAAATCCATACAAAATAAAATAGAAGAGTGATGTTATAGGTAGAAATATAAAAGCCTACATATATAACAGCAAAAAATATATCTATGATATTTTCTTTATCAGACATATCACGTGAGAAATTAGGAAAATTGGGTCCCAGAAAATTTGGTACTGAAAAATATTAATCCCAGACTTAACAAGAAAATGTGAATTTAACAGATCAGAATAAAAGAAAAAATACAAGAATAATTATATTAATAATAATATAAAATTCACACATAAATTAGCAAATAATACATCTATACTGTTGCCTTTTATCAAACATATTAAACAAGAAATTATGGGTGACGCATTCAAAATAACCATAAAAAAATACATATATAATATTTTCTTTTATCAAACACATTACAAAAAAAAAAAAAAAAAAAAAAATAGTTAAGTTGGTCTGAGAACATACTGCCCTGAAAATTAAACTGAAGAATTCAATGAATGAGCAATTACTTTCAGGAAAGTTTATTTATCATTATCATCACAAAATTGAACAATTTTTGTTTATCCCTGTATCTAGTGACCGGTATTTGCTTTTTTTTTTCTGTGGATTATCTCCTCTTTGAGCATGAATTATTTTGGTCTGTGTAAGGGATTCTTCTTTTAACAAAGAACATCAATAAGCTTCCAGATGTTTGGGCGCTTGCTTGATAACGATGTGCGCAATACTGAGTGAAACCGCTTAAGAGCATTGTTTGTCCAAGGCAATTCCTAAATTACTTGACTGTAGACTTTCTAAAATTTAACTGGAGGCAAGAGCTCTTCTCGTCTGCCACGTCATCATAAACATTGAATTAGATCGATAGAATAAACACGAATTGCACAAGTAAACTTTAATTGAAATATTGTTGGAACTTTGTCTCGTCGTATTGTGGTCAGGTCATAAAATATGATTATAAGCCTACCAAATTTCGGCAGAAATTTTCTTTTTGTCAAAATAAAATCATTCGTATCTTTTAATCTTTTAATTTCTATACATAAAAGACCAGTTTCTATTATTAGTCAGTCAAGAATTGTTGTTTGCAGAACATTTTCATCAAAATCATCAGTCAGTCACTGCCTCACTTTCTGTCCTTTTGTGTTTCTGAAACACTTAGATCTATATGGATTCCATAATTTTGACAAAAGTACTACAATTGTCTGGGACCGAATTTCCCGGGGCCAAATCTTCCTAGCACCGATGAGGACTACGGTATGTTAGTGGAAATTTTATGGCAAATATTCTTACATTTCTCATTCAGGTTGACAAACCTGAGCTTCCACACAATGTAATCATTATGAATTTCAGGTTAAACACACTGAAATAATAACTTATAGAATAGATAGGCTATCATCCAGACTTATCATCCCTTTTCTGCATGCTTATATATGTTTCTTACACATTTCATGCTTGCAATTAGTGGTGTTAGATTCAGAGGGATCATGATAAAAAGAGCAAGTAGATTTCCATAACTTGGCCAAATATCTAAACCCTAAATGTATGTCAAAGTTAGAGAACACTGCTTTGAAATTATGATTTCTATGAAATTGCCTGTCTTTGCACAGTCCTTATTCTACAGCATATCATACATTCTTCAAGAAGGCTTCATCTGATTTGACTGGATATATAAATTAAGGAAGCTGAATGTCCATTTCAAAAGAAATTGAGAATAATAAAGTTTCCTTATATCTCAATTGTTGAAATCAATTTATATTTTTTATAGCTAAACAAACCTGAACCCTTTAAATATCAGATATTTTGAAGTGAGTTAAGAACCATTGATTTGTTAACAAAGTATAGTAGTTAGTTAACACGTGGGTTAAGGGAGATAGTCCCACCCACCTTGCTGACAAAGACAAGCCACAATGACCTTCAGCTCAGGACTAAGAGGGATGGTTGAGGGAAAATTCTAATTTAAAGGACTCAATTTTGCTTAGCTAAGAAAGAAAAAAAAAGAATATTAAAATTTGATCATTCTTTTGACACAAATAAAACATATTTTTTTCCTTTAAATAAGTGACTCACTCTCTAGAACCAAACTTGAGGGTTCTTTTTCTTTCCTGGCAATGGCATTTTTCGTAGTCTCAAACAGAAACTAGGAAGTTAACTCCAACAACCTCTTAAGATTTAATCATAGTGATTTAGAAGCTGTTAGGGTTTGGGGCTGTACTAAGTCACACATGAACCCATCTCCCCGTGACAAGGACATGTTGTCGGGAGTGTAATACCAGACATATTATCAAAAATAGGTTTGGTATATATTCAAACCTTTTCACCTCTTGTTACAGAGGGAAGGAGGAGATACCTCTTCAGAGTTCTCATCAGTGAAGAAAGGTTGTTCAGTCATGAAGCTTACCAACATCAGGCATCTAATCCAACACATATGAGTTACAGCTCCTGCACCCCTATGAGATGGGGGAAGAAAGAAGTGGAAGAGCCAGTCAACCTACGTTTCATTCCCGGTTTTTGTTGAAACTTCTGTCTTAAATGAGATACTTTCTGTCCTGTGAGGGAACTACACGACCTAATGAGCAGCCACCACAACGCCAAGGAGAAAGGTGTCCAAGGAATCGTAGGGAAATCCCCTAGATAACAACTCTCATCTGAAGAACTTTTTAAGAAAAGTACCTGTGTATGTAATGCATAAAATATGTTTGAACTTATCCTAAAAGAATTTTATGATGTAGAAATAGCTGTATGAATTCTTGCTAAATATGTAAGCTACCTCGCTATAGTTGCTGCAGTCTATCCAGGCAAAATAGGTCACACCCCCATGATGACATCATGGCATGCTTCCACCATTCCCGAGAGTTCTGGCTCAGCGTAAGCACTACTTATGTTAATCAACAAAAAATCCAGTATAGTTTGGCTTGTAACTTATTTCTTCACTCTTTGAATTATAATTACTATGATTATCTGTCACAAAAACTCAACACTGGTACCTAAAATTAAAATCAAAACTATCGGAAATAGACATTTATTTTTGGAATGCAGTCTGATGAAAGAAAAGAAGTCACTGATAAGGAGCGAATATGCACAGACAACTTGGGCATTTTATTAAAAATCAAAATCCTTACCCTGAGTGTGTAGCTAAACCACGAGAGAGAGAGAGAGAGAGAGAGAGAGAGAGAGAGAGAGAGAGAGAGAGAGAGAGAGAGAGAGAGAGAGAGAGAGAGAGAGAGAGAGAGAGAGTAATAAAAATAACAACAAGCTTTATTACCAATTTACATTGGGTATTCTATATTACCTTCAAAACCAATACATTTAAAAACAATAGGTCTCATACATTTAAAATTCTAAAGTAGAAGGGTACCAAAATTAGTAATAGTGAAATTTTACCATGTAGGAAAAAAGTAAAAGGAAATAGTAAAAATAAACGGAGGACTGGTAGGTGGGGAGTCCGGTGATGGGCGATGACAGCTGTGACAAGTGTAATTGATTTACGAGAGACCGAGAACAATGGGCTTGGGAGCAATAAGGGCGGGCAACAAGAAGCAGATATGTTCAGGAAAAGAGGAAAAAATCAATCATAAGAATCAGGGAAAATGATATCCACATGGTGAATACGCAGGAAGTGCAGGAGGGAGAGACCTGAGGTGAGCAATAAGTGAAGTGAACGAAAACTTAAGGGACTTGTGAGGAGCTAAGCGCAAAGCATAGAAAAAGGAGACGAAGGAATATGACATGATGATAGAGTAGTGAGGAGGAAGACATTTGTTTTGCTTTCCTCAGACTGCATTCCAAAAATAACTGTGTATTTCTGATAATATTAACTTTATAGATACCAGCGTTATGTTTTTGTGACAGATAATTGTAGGAATTATTATTAAAAGTGTGAAGAAAGAAGTTACAGGCCTAAATATAGTACAATTTTTGTTAAACAACATAAGTCGTGCTTGTGCTGGGCGGGAACTCTGATGAGTGGTGGAAGCATTCCATGACGTCATCATTTGGGGGTGGCCTATATTGCCTGGATAGATTGTAGCGACTATAGTATTAATTAGACAAGCTGACTGAAAACATTGAAAGTAAGGATTTGGAGGTTATAAACTGGATTCCCAAGTTAATCATGTCGGACTCAAGAATTTTTTCAAGTTAAAAACCCACTCTTGGAAAACATCTCATCGTTATGTACAAGACTTACTGTATACTCTCGAAGATAAAAGAAGGTGAATATATTCTGACGTTTCTAGACCTCTAACTAATTATTTACACTGACATGATCATCTTGAAGGCTATAGTCAGACCGATACCTGGTTCATGAGCTCTTTTACCCTTGATTTTGAGAGCTCTTGCTAGAACTGGTCCCTCCAGCTGATGCAAGATTTCACTAAATCACGTCACGAAGCCACAAGGATACAACATTCTTGGATATTTAGGTCTCATTCCTGACAATGCCAACAAAATCTCTGACCCTCAGCCCTCAGATGTAGAGTTCTTTTTGGGTAGATTTGCAGGGCCATAGCTGCACACAAAAACATCTCATCTCAATCTCCATTGGAGGAATTGCAGGGAGGGGATGGAGATGGTCTCAAACCTGGGGTCATGGACCAACATATTCTGTGTTTTGGCCACGGAGTCAGACACAAAACTAAGAGGCCAGTCTCCAACCCTCTGAGTGTCCAACGTGATGAAATCGCCCATGCACTTGTCTAATTTATTCATGAATGCTAAGGCTAGCAAAAATACATACTTGAGGCTCATATCCCTGTTAGATGACCTTTATATGAGTAGGAGACCTGCGACTGAGGGTCATGTCCCACTCTGGGTGCTTGAGGTCTGAGGAGGGCAAAAGTACTCTAGGTTCTTCATGAGAATGAACAACTCCTATGAGGAGAAGTCCAAATCCATTAGTCTAAAGACCTCGTTCAAGAGTGAGGGATAGCATTTTACAAATGAGAGTGATAGAAGCTTCTCTCAGAGGAGGTAGAAAAGGAAGTCCACCATCTACTAAAGAGATGCTCTGACTGGAAACGCACTCCTATGAAATCAATCACAGATGACGGCCTACTTTTGCTGGTAGATAGCTGAAGACCACTGTCACAGATATACAGATATTTCCTTATAAGTCCTGAAAGAAAAGTCTCTTGCTTGGAAAAGAGGCTGGATAGTCTCAGTCCATGAAGTGTATGCAAATTCACGGACTGATGGTACCCCTGAAGGTGTGGCTGACAAAAACGTTTGGCCCACTCTCAGGACCTCAATGAGAAGAGCTAGGGAATCGGGATATCAATCTGGTTGGGGCTATCATAAATCCACAAGAGTCAACCTAAGACCTAGTGAGATAATTTGGAATACTAGGCTGAATGCAGAAAAAATGTAGACATCTAGATTGTCCAATAAGTGCTGATCTGCACCCTCTAACATTTACCAATGGGTCAAGAACAGGGGAATAGATCACCTAGAGCTTCTTGCTTAGCTGTGTAGCAAACAAGTAGACCACCAATGAGCCCCACAAGGCTTGAAGTCTTTCTGCCATTCAAGGATAAAGAGACCAAACCATCCCCACAACAAGCCCTTAACAACTGAACTGATTTGCTAGGATGTTTGTCCTACTTGGAATGTACCTTGCTGACAACTCTTTAGTGTATCATGCCACAGAGAAGTGATTCTGTTTTGTTAATTTGCTTGTTGACATATGCCACTATGGTTGTGTTGTCAGTCATTAACACAACCCACTGACCCACCACTCATTGTTGGAATACTTGCAGAGCTAAAAATGCTGTCCACATCTGCAGAACATTGATGCACAGTTGCTGTTCTTCTGTATTTCACATATAAACCAACTAATTCCTCTGGGTGTGCGGCCCAGTCAATGCCTCCTTTGAAGTATCTGAGGAAAGGAACATCTCCTGAGGTGGAGTGTCTATGTGGAAATCATCTTGTGAGGTTACCACCAGATATCATTCCATACCTAATGATCAGTGATGCTCCAGAACCACTGAAGCGATCTCTGGTGGGAATGACTGTGATGCACAAGCTTCTTCAACAAAAGATAGGCGGGAAGATGTTAACGCCAAGAAAAAGTTCCAGTCTGTTCAGGAAATTTTGTGCTACCTACTTGAGCCTACTGAGGTAATTGTCTAGTGGAAAGACTCTCGCTGCTGTTGTGTCAATCACCATGCCCTAGTACTTCATCTTTTACTTGAGCTTAAGATCTGTCTTCCCCCAGTTAAACAATCCTCAGCTTGAGATAAAAAGCAAGCAGATGGTCTCTATTATGAAGCAACTGTCTCTGGAAGAGGCTATGATCAACCTTATCATCGAGATACTTTGAGGTGAAAACACAAGTGAACACTTCAGGAACAGTGGACAGTCTGAAGCATAAGGCCTTGAACTGATACATCAATCATACGAGGTTGAAACAGAATTATGTCTAGATGAAGCAGAATCATGTCTAGAACTAATGGACGGATACTTTAAAGTATGCATCCTTAATATAAGGTCTACTGAAAATATAAATGTCCCATTGGAAGGCAGTAAGGAAAGTACTGTTTCCATCTTGAATGCAGTTTCGTAAGCAAACCAGTTTAGCATAGGGTAGTCAATGACCAGTCTCCAGCCCCCAGATGATCTCACCCACCATGAAGAGCCGACTGCAGAATCCTGAAGACTGATTGCCCATGACTTCAAGCACATTCTTCTCTGGCATCGCTTCCATCTCTCCAATAAGGCCAAAACATTTTGCAATCCTGGAAGGTCAGTCTTGAACATGATCAGTTGGCAATATAGTGGGGGCGATTGTCCTGAAAGAGTAGTAAGCCACCATCCCAAAGACCCTCACTACCCAAGGTTTGGCTCTATCTCTCTGCCATGTTGCCAAATGACATAACCAGTAGAAGTCGGAGAGGGGGTGCTACTTTCATCAACGTCTCCCTCCCTACTTCTCCCCTCTGCCTCCCTTCTTGAACTGGGTTAGGGAGGATGGCAAGAAAGTTTGGAGCAGAGTCTAGACTCTTCCTAAAGGAAGAAGCAGCTGGGCCTTCCTAAAACTAAAGGCTGGAAGCAAGGTTGAGGCCTCCTTCAAAGTGGCAGGCCCATTGAAGGATAATCCCATGGTCGATCATGAAATCCTGACTGTCGGTTCTCTACCTTTCCACCACTACCTCAACCTATGAAGATGGATAAGGACCCCATTACTCATGCCTTTTGTAGTATCAGCTCTGTTGCAGAAAGTTATATCGATAGAGAACCCCAAAAAGTCAGGATCTCCGTTGCTACCTGGTGACATAAAGATTATTCTGCTCCAATGATTTGAGTCTTCCTACTCAGTTTGTCCATAACAAGTAACACATTCTTCTTTCCTGGAATGAACTGGCCTGAGAGTGATATCGAGTTGCCCTCACTTGAGGGTTCTCACCCCTAGCTGATATTGATGGAGGGACATTCTTCCTTCCTGCTTGTGGGTACAGGACACAATGGAGATGTCGCTAATCAACAGTACAGAGTGTTCTTAGAGATGAGGGCAAAATTCTTGAAGAGCCAACAAGGCTGCCTTCAACTCCCAAATGTTGATGTGAACTCGTTGGTCTTACTTCGATCAAGTTCCTGATACCATACGATGTCCAAGGTGAGCTCCTCATCCTTCCTTGGACACATCGGTAAAGAGATGAAACTCCAAAAAAGAAACCAAAAACACTTCCTTTTTGAAGGTTTGACTTCTCCAGCCACCATTCGAGATCTTCCTTGGAACTCACTCCGATAGCCACTAAAGCTAGAGGATCGTCCAGATGTTGAGACCATGATAACTTCCGCTGCCATTATAGAGACCGCAAGCGAAGTCTGCCTACGGGAACTAACCATTTAAGAGATGTCATATAGCCGAGGAGTCTCTGCCAATAATGAGTTTGGCAGATATGACTGACATAGGAGGGGGAGGGCTACCTCTTGCAGGTGTGAGGTGTGATATCCTTTCTTGTGATGGAAAGACTCTTCCTTGAACAGTATCCAAATCAATCCACAAGTAAACCAGTTTCTAAGTAGGGATGAGAACATACTTCTAATTTATCAAGATCCCCAGATCTTGACAGAAGTCGAAAGGTGTGTCTTGAAGAACTAGCAGGCTTTCCCTTGATTCAGAGACTCAACCATCATCCAGGTAGCAAAGCAACCTGATTCCAGTGGCATGGCTACTACATGATACCAGCTCGAAGATATTTCTGGGATGATTGGTGAAATGGTATCTAAAAACAAGCAGCCTTGTGGTCCACCATTATCACAAAGTCCCCTGGTCTTATTTCCATTCTAGATGTCATCTGATCAATGAACACGTTCGGAGCAGAAATATCGATGACTGGTCTCCAGCCTCCAGACACCTTTTTTCACAAGACAGAGTTGACTGAAGAATCCAGACGACTAGTCTCCGACTTCAATGCACGGCGCCCTCCCAAGATTTTTCTTACTTTTGTCGAAGGGCAAGATATTCTGCCAATCCCCGATGATAAGATGACGTCAACATCGGAGGAGGAGGAGCGCTGGTGAACGGAAGGAAGTATCCTGAGCTTAGGAACTAGACGATCTAGTCATTTGCTCCGTGAAACCACCACCTCCTCCGATTCCTTTTTAGGCATCCTCCCACCGGTGGTAATGCGGGGAGAATACACATCATAGCGCAGGCACTTTCCTCTGCCCTCACCCCTACCTTGGCTGTATCCCTGAAACAGACAAGAGGTGGGTACCTGGGACAGCTTTTTGAGGATGGGCTGTGGTTGTAGACCAATTTCCTTCTTGGCAGGACAGACTGAACCGATGACTTGGGCTACCCTGAGAAAAGTTTGGGGACAGCACTTTGCATCAATAAGTCCTGCATCACTTTCCTCCAGTCATCCATTGTTGTCTCTATGTCCTCGGGTGAAAACAGCAATGGGGTCTTCAGAGAGGCACTCCACAGATCCATTTTCTACCTATGGCCGATGCATTTATGCATTCTCACAGTCGCAGCTTCATGGAGCTTCAACACCCAGTTAGTCCACTGGTTAGCAGTCTGATGCATCAGGTACTCAACCGCAACAGCGGCTGTTAACACGACATCATTTAATGCCTGCTTCTTTGTAGGTTCATTTAGGTTCTCTGTATCCATCAAATAACTGACTGTACCAGACCAGTGATCTATCCAGGAGGTGGCCTGAATGGTGTTCATAGTTGTGGCCTCCATCGCAGATGCTTCTGTCTGGGAAAAAGAGACTGGGACTGATGAAAGCCTCTCTGAAGAGCAGCCAGAGTGATGACAGCAACCATAGAATCTATTAGAAGCGGCTATGGCAGTACCCCAAAGATTCTGTAATATTTCTTCTACTTAGACAGTAATTCATATATAAGATAAGAAGACTTGCCTTACTTAAGCGAGTCCTTTTCTTCCACTACCTGGTCCTCAACATTCTCCAAAATTTCCTTGGCTAAGATAGATCAGGAAAGTTCTAGTCGAAGTTTTGCGTTGGAAGGAACACAGTAAAGAGGCTTAATGCATGCCTTCCTGCCCTTTGGTCGAGATTCAAATGCCTCCTCACCTAAGTAGTTAACTCCGCAGATTTTCCTTAATACCTTGAAAAAGGTGACTCGGATTCTCCCCACTGCTGACAGGTAACTACCTGCTGGATTATTTACACCTTGTTAAAGGCTTTAACTGCTATGTTCTTCTAAAGTAAAGGACGATGGTTTGTATTTATGTAGGAACAAATACCGCTTCAACATAAATTATAATAAAACTTACAGATACTTCCATGGTACTTTCTGGCTGGTTCACGGCTGATATGCCCACATCAGGCTTCTCTTCATACATGTTAAATGCTTTCATAAATAATGATACGTTCCCACTACCGTGTGAATGACTCAATCCACCACGTCTTTTTGTCCCATACTGAAATCAAATTGATTAATACTTTTAAATCATATAATTTGAATAAAAAGGTTTTTGTGAGGTAACTATACTGTACATCTAAATTTAGGTCTTTTGATGGCTTACTATATACCTTAAGTTATTTTTTTTAGTTAGTTTCAATAAAGTCCCTATGGTGAAATATATTATAAAATCAGTTATATACTAAATTTACTGCCTTTTCATATCCGAAAACAATTATTTTAAGCAATATTTCCCTTTGTCCATGCTTTCCAAGTATGTTGCCATTCATTGGATTTAGTACATAATCTTTAAAAAATATTTTAATCACATTAAAATTAGATTCTTTCAAATAATTTTATTACTATTATATACCAATCCTGTAGTGTACATCTTGTTTTGAAAGTTCTTAGACTCAGTTTTTTTTTAGTTTTCAGACACAATAAGGAGTATCATTCATATATGCACCACATGAATTCACCTGACAGAAATGACTATCCTTTTCATATTTTGTATTTTTTAAATGTAAAGTAGTGGGAATTAACGGCCTTACTAACTATAAGTTATAGCATATGATTCACCTTGAAAGGCTTATGAGGAGAAATCGACATCATATATGACTGATAGGATTATATAAAAACTAGTTTATGTTTTTTGAGAATAGCAAATATCTAAAATAATTTACCTTTCTTGTGTATACAAATCAAAGTACAGTAATCTATAGTATTTAGGAGTATTACTTGTGCCAGCTATAAAAAGCTGGTAAAGCTTGATAATAAGGCAGTTCACTGGTGGTGGGTAAGGGACCAGGGTACCATCCACTCATTTATCAGAAACACTGTATCTTGCCACGGGACTCAATAACTATATAGGGATGGTTGAAGTGATATTTAGAGACGTCTCTGATCAGTATATAAAGAAATAAATTTAAATTATCTTAGCAATTTTCTATTCATTTTTAATAAAATGTAAAATATCATCTTTTATTCAAGACACTTATTCCTTCAAGAGGGAAGATTGTTTCTACAAATGTTCTTTTTTATATTATTATCATAAGCACTGTAAAGTAGAGTAACTCCTTTAAACTCCTATACAAACTAAGAACCTATGGCAAAGGCTGATGAGGTACTTGAGCCAGAGTGAATCTGTCTATCATCTTACTATGAGAAAACATATGACCCCCCTTTCATATTTTTTTATGGAAAGAATTAGGTAGTAGGTAGCAATTATTCCAATAAGACCCGAATAATAATTCTGTAAAAGTAACACTTTTGGTTTAGAAATGGCTAGAGTATGTTGTATGTTTTGACTTGAAGCTCTTACATATAGGGTACTTTGTTGTGTAACTCTTATTCTAAGCTGCATTACTGCAAAAGCCCATGTCTGGTCGGAAAAAGCAGGCAATTTACAACAACGTGTAACTCACCTACATCGTGACCCATTCCTACTTCTTGGCCTAGGTAAGAAGATGGGAGTAAAGTGCTACCCAATCACTTTTATCCAGTCTTACATTAACCCTTGCACCTTAGGCAAGATTCCTTTCTGTCCCAATGGAGTTTAGGTAGTTACACATGGCAAGTAACCACAAAAGTCTTATTAAGGAGAATGTGTCCAAAGATTTGTGGGCACTGACATTAAGGTAGAATGAGGCATTTAATATTGAAATCTACTGTTTCCGAGCTTACCCTTGGATCATGAACTATTAACTCAATAATCACTAGCTGCCTGACCTGATTACATTAAAAAATTAAAATTATATATTTTTCTCCACACCCTACGTCTAGGTCTAGGACATACTGTATATCCTACGACAAAAAGCCTGGACAGACATTTTGTCAACAGAATCCTTAGATACAGAAAGAATACTCCCACAAATTGTCAATTCAAGTAAAGTTGTGGCATAATACAAAAATAAAAGGGGAAAATGACAGTCATTTATGATTGGAAGGTAAGTATGGAAATAATAGTCTTACTATTAAAATCGTTTGCTACCATGAATCTTCCCTTAATTTCATAGCTTACCATAAAACTATCGAGGAGGTGGGAATGATACTCTTACATAATCAATAATATCCTTAGATACCAAAAATAGAGCAAACAAATCTTAATACGACCATCCTTGCCTTTCAACAACACAGCACGTGCCCCCCCCCCCCAAAAAAGGAACATATCTGAATAGTCTATGTTAACTACACTGTCCCCCTTTTTCACATGGAAGAACATACCAATGCCATAGTTAATATGAAACAAGATGAGAGAGAGAGAGAGAGAGAGAGAGAGAGAGAGAGAGAGAGAGAGAGAGAGAGAGAGAGAGAGAGAGAGTAAAAAACTTAATATTTACAGCAACCCCTTTTAAGTAGTGTATTGAGAGGGAATATTGTAATCTATATCCATAAAAAAGACATATCAATCATTTATCTGTAAGATGACTGCAAAGCATATTTTAGAAAATCATTCAAAAACTTCAATGAAGAACTAATGTCCATAGCCAAAGCCATGGGAACTAAACTAAACTTTCCCTTAATTTCTTGGAAGGTTTTTTCCAATGAGGGAAGCGAAATCTAGGCTAGTTCTCCACTGAGCAACTTCCACCATCACATCCAAAGGAAAAATTTCAAGAAAAATTCAAAGAACTCTCACTTCTTTTATTCTAAAGGGAAAACACTTTCATCTAAAGGATCATAAGCAACAAGATTCTTGATTTGAAAAGATATTGCATTTTTAGACAAGAGCCTCTTAGGGTGTCTTATTACTCAAAATGAATTATCTACCTTATATCTTGGCGTTTAATTCCTATAAAGGTATTCATGAACTACCCTAACTGTACATAAGAACCCATCCTCAAAATGATTACCCACTAGGTTAAAAAATATTTAATCTTACAATATTTTAGCTCTATCATGATGAAGAAAGAGGTTGCTTATCATAAGGAAATTTCACAGCTTTAGATAAACACTAAACTTCACTAAATTCCTTTGCTGTAGCTAAAGCATGAAGGAATAAACTTTATACTATTAACTTTTTCAAATCAATTACATACAAAGGTTTGAGAAGAACTTCTAAACAAAATTCTATTGTAGCATTTCTAATACAGAAGGTCTCCTAAGTACAAAAGCTATACAGTTTTGCACAGAAAAATAGCTGGTTCTATCGTCTTCGATGTTCATCAGGTAAGGTGTGCAAGCATATTATGAATCTAAAAGCACAACTGATATTAGTGTTTGGAATTTCACATATTTAGACCCTTAGTCCGGACCATTGAGATGCAACGAACGAGATAGCAAATGTAACTCCTACTAGTATTTAGGAGTATACTTGTAAACTGTGAAACTGCCCCTTTACCGAATATATATGCGTGGCTTACTTAAGAAGCACCACTAAGTGGTTGTTAGATACTGGGTCTGGATCCAGAACTGTATATGAGACACCAGATGAAACTAATAAATATATCCGTGCACTCTCCTGGTTATAAAAATAACCGGTGACAAAAATTTTAGAGGGTAGTCACCCCTGACAGGCAAACTGAAAAGGGGGGCTTACTTAGATCTAGATCTAACTTGAAAGATAACATCAATGGTCGTTGATGCTGATTGGAGTATGATTAATAAAAAATTAATAACCTAAGATAAACAATTAAAAAAAATCAGAAATGAATAAATAAATGACTTATTAATGCAATTCTAAAATTTCATACACCACTTCAAAATGGATAAAAATGCCAGCTTTCACTACGAACTTAAAAATACTAATGGCATCATACAAAATATCTCCCCCAAGAATCCTGGTGAGGAAGTATCTGCCACCCTCATTCTGAGCTTCAGAGAGGAATAGTTCTCTGATATCCACACCACTGGGACATTCAGTCGGTAAATTTCTAACAGCCAGGGGAACCAAGCAATCATCACACATGGGTTGGCATCTGTCAATCATCAACAACTCGTGTGTGCAAAATTTTAAGGCGACAGAGGAAGTTTTCCACATTTCCATCATCTTATTCTTTTCCACAGAGTTGCAATAATATTGCCAAATATCACTTTAAATTTTTTTTGATAAAGGCAAAAAGTCATCACATGGAAATAGATATCTTCCAGGAAGCAATATTTCTGCTGCCTATTTGTTAATTTGTCCACCACTTCATTTCCTGGCACACCCGCATGAGCTGAAACCCAGCAAAACTTGAACTCAATACTTGCAGTGCTATAAATATACAGCCATGCTAAAATTTTTAAACTAAAAGGTAGGTTGGGTTAAAAACTGTCAATGTCTGCAACACACTTTTTTCATCACTAAAGATGGTAAAATTGCCTTCTTTCATTATAGCTAATTCTTTTAATAGCAGTCAGATACCATACAGCTCTGCTGTAAAGACAGATGATGCTAAAGGGAGCGCAAGTTTACAAATAATACATGAACTGTACACCCCAAAATGAAATACTAGCACTGGCTTTTGAGCTGTACATAAATATAAATCCAGTATCCCCATATTGTTCTTCATGTTTCAAAAAGGTGGATCACATTTCATCAATTATTAGAGTGAGATTTCTGTAAGTTTCTAGGGAGGGGTGACAAATAACCTAAAAGGTAGTACACCATTCCTGTAAAGATTCAGGCTATCTAACAGTTGTTTCACTCTGAATCCATAAGACTGGGGATGTAGAGTGAAACTCATAATTTGGAAGGAAATTATCTTTATTGGCAGGTTTAAAAAGACAGTGAATTAGGAAGCCTCTGTAACTATACCAATATCTAAAGATAGTAAACTGGCGATATAAGTCTAGAGGCCACTCACCTGTATCAACTAAAAGACTAGGGATGGGGGATGACCTAAAAGCACCAGTAGCTAATCTAACGCCAGCATGGTGAATGGACTCTAAAATCTTTAACTTGGTAAGCGAAGCTGAAGAATATATTTCACATCCATATTCGAGTTTGGATAAAGTAAAGGCTTTATACAGTCTTGGGAGATTCTGATTATCTCCTTCCCAAGATGAATGGGCAAATACTTTACAAATATCTAAACTCTCAAAACATTTAAATTTTAGCTTTTTGAGATGCTTCTACTCTCGATGCCTAGCAGGTGATCTCACTGTAATAAATATAGATTGGCAGGGGTTATTTGCCTAGTTAGAAACTGGCTATCCTATGATAAATTTAGCCAATGAATCCTACGTGGATTTAGTCAGTCTATGGAAAAAAAAGGGACAGAATGGCCACAAGTCCCGGGCGTGGCAGGGTGCTAAGAATCTCCCGGTTTATAGATATTAAAAAGATTGAAAATTGGTAATTAGAATGTTAGAAACACGAATCAGATTGGGAAGTTACAGCAAGTGGAGAAGGAATTTATGAAATACAGTTTGGATTACTTGACCCTAACTGAAAGAAATCTTAGACCATGGCAATATATATACTGTATCTACTCAAGAACTTACGAAGATGGGGGAGAAGGGGTAGGAATGATGACACCAAGAGCAGAAAAGGCATTAAGGGATTGGAGAGCTGCAAATAGTAGATTGTTACTTGCAAAGATTAAATCAAAGCATTGCAATATGGATATTATAGTTTGCTATGTATCAACAAATGATTCCCCTAAAGAAAGGAAAGATAAATACAATGAAGAACTGCAGTGTCGTAGATGAGATCCCAGAGAGGGATATGCAAATTGAATTTGGTGACTTCTTTGCTAAGGTTGGAAGGATTAATCAAGGTATAGAAAATGTGAAGGGTGTTAAGGGTCTTGGCAAAGTTGCAAATGAATATTTAGCACATTTCATATGTTTATGTTCAATAAACAACTTTGTTATTAGAGGTATTCTTTTCCAGCACAAGGACACCCACAAATACACATGGACTTCAACGTGTGGCAATTAAAAAAAATCAAATAGATCACACAGGCATTAATAAAGAGAGAATGGGAGCTCTGAGAAATATAAGAAGCTACAGAGGTGCAGATATTGGTAGTGATCACCAACTCCTCATTGCCACATTGAAATTAAAACAGAAAGCACCCCACAGAAAGGTAGATAGAGTACCTAGGTTTGATACAACGAAGCTTCTAGAAGATGAGCATAAAGAAACATTTGCAAATGAATGTAAGAAACTGTCTGCAGTCTTAGAGACTTTGAGAGACGAAGTGCAGACAATTAATGGAGAACATATATCAGTCAAATGGTAACGAAGTTTTGGGACATATAATTACAAGGAAAAAACCATGGATATCATATGATACTTGGGATACTATAAAAAGGAGACAAAGACAGAAAGTGATGATTGAAAGTTTCCAAAGAAGAAATGAAAATTACAAGGTAGAGTAATGTAAGTATTCCAGTATTGATAGTGAAGTCAAAAGTAAAGCCAGGATTGACTGGAGACAATATTTAGACAGGAAAGCATATGAGGCTGACAAAACTATGAATTTAGGAAGTGCCTATGGTGTAAGAATTGCTTATAGAATTACTAATGAAATTTCTATGGGGGCAAAGAAGAAGCATATACCCATCAAGAAGAGAGATGGTTCTATTATAGCAACAGAAAATGAAGAAAGACAACATTGGATGGAACACTTTAGTGAGGTTATGAATAGGAGATATGAAGGGAATAATTTGGTTGATATGCCTGAAGCTCATGAAGACCTTGATGTGCCCACGAATAAATTTAGTGCATCTAAAATGGAAAGCCCCTGGATACGATGGAATAACTACAGTACTGAGATGAATTTGGCCAAAAATGAGGTGACTCCCAGAATACTTACAAGATTATTTGGTAGAATATGGCATGAAAAGGCAAAACCTGAGTAATGGCAGCTAGGAGTGTTGGTGAAAATGGCAAAAAAGGAGATCTGACAGATTGGAATAATTACAAGGCATAACACTTACGTCAGTTATGAAAATATATAGTATGCTTATACTAAAGAGACTAGAGAGAAGGATTGATGAAAAGCAGAGATGAAAAAGCAGGATTTCGAAAAGGTAGAAGTTGTACTGACCAAATTTTAATTTCAAGACATATTGTACAGTAATGTGTGGAATATAGAAATCCACTTTTGATGGCATTTGTGGACTATGAAACAGTCAATTTTGTGGAGAGTCCTGCGTTAATATAGAGTTCCTCTTAAATATATAAATTTGATTAAGTCTGTTCATGACCAAGTGCAAAGTTAATGTTAATGAAGTCTTATCAATGAATTTCCAGTGAATAGTGAAGTACTTCAGGGGAATGGTTGTCACCTATGTTGTTTATCCTCCTCATGGATTTTCTAATGCATAAAACAGTTGGGATGGTGGAGAAGGATTGGACTGGATTGGTAACAGTAAATTAGTGGACCTAGAGTATGCTGATGACTCTGTCCTTATTAGGAAAATAGTAGAGGACTTGCAAAGCTTGTTTAACAGAATGCATGAAATATTACATGAGGTTGGGCTCAAAATAAATAGAAGGACAGATGATGAAAACGAAATTTGCAATGGACGACGAAATATCATTGGAAGGAGAAAGGATTAATGAGGTGGAATCATTTGAATATTTAGGAACTATGATCTCTGATACAGGGTCTTTAGAATTAGAGTTTAATGAAAGACTGGAAAAAGAAAATCATACAATGGATAGGCTAAGTAAAAATTGGAAATCAAATCACCTGATATTACATATAAAAATCAGACTATATATCAGGTTAGTGAGATCGTTGTTACTGTATGGACATGAGTCGTGATATGACAATGAAACCATATCCAACAGATTTTGTAGATTTGAGAACAAAGGCCTCAGAAGAATATGGGAAGTTAAGAGGCAGGACAGGATTAGAAATGAAACTATAGGAGAGTTTACACAAGTGCCATATGTGGATGAGATCATGGTGAGGGGTAGATGGAGATGGTTTGGGCATGCTCTTCGTACTTCCCAAGTGAGATTAGTTCACCAAACTTTCAACTGGGCTCCACAAGGCACCAGATGAGTTAGAAGACCCAGGCCTACATGGCTGAGGACTATGAAGCATGATGTAGGAGATAATGAATGGAGTAGTATTGATTTAAAAGCCCAAGAGAGATACGACTGGCGAAATCTAACCGAGGCCCTTTGCGTCAATAGGTGTAGGAAAATGCAATAAAAATGAATGACAACAGTTTTACTTGTAGAAAACTTGAAGCAATCTCATAATTTGATAGATGTGAGTTGAAACTTTCTCTCAACTGTTGCCATTCTTGCTCCAGTAAAGGAATCAGCAAGGTCATCCACAAAAAGTGTGTAGAGAATGTCATCTGGAATCATAGATGAAATCCCATTCATTGCTAGTGCAAATAAAGTAATGATAAGCACGCTGCCCTATGGGACTCCTTCATGACACTTTCTTTTAGACAAAGAACCACCTTTTTAAAATGGCCTGAATGAATAACTGTAACTCACCTCTCAGACCAAACTAATGGACAGTTTTAAAAATACCAAATCTCCACATGGTATCAAATGTTTTTAAAAGATCAAAGAATATTGTCACATGATGTTTCTTGAAAGCAAACGACTCACAAACACATGACTCTAGATAGACAAGTACATCCATTATAGAGCCCATTCTTTGAAACCCACACTGGAATGGCGATAAAATACTCTTTTATTCTAGTATCCATACAAGCCTTGCATTGACCATCGT
The DNA here is from genome assembly GCF_036898095.1 of Palaemon carinicauda. NCBI lineage: Eukaryota > Metazoa > Arthropoda > Malacostraca > Decapoda > Palaemonidae > Palaemon > Palaemon carinicauda. The sequence continues at coordinate 157,241,130 of NC_090725.1, read as the reverse complement.
TTCCATGACTTTACATAAAGAGCATATCAATGTCATTGGTCGGTAGCTTGCAGCTAAAAATTTGTCCTTTCCAGGTTTTCAAAATGCTAAAATAATTGCCAGATTCCAAACTGTTGAGGAACGATCTTGCAATATTCTGATAATAATACTTATGCTGAAATGTTTAGTGTTACTACACACATGCTTCATCATAACAAGAAATTTTGTCTTGGTCTAGGGCTATATCATTGCATGATGATAATGAATAGTCAAATTCTCTCTCTATGTGAGAGATTGTATGTCTCATATTTATTTGATGTGGAATTGAGAGTTTTCTTCTTCTCTACATCTATAACAGTAGCCTAGAGAGTTTTCTGACTTTTGGGATAGGCTACTCTCTCAAAATGATCTGCTACTGAATTACTCACTCCACAAACCATCAAGGTGATCTGTATTCAGGTGGACCATTGTTAGTTGTAATTACTATTGGTGCATGATCAATTGCATACCAGTCATCCAATGTTCTCCAGTGGAAGTCAGTTAGATAGTTAAAGCTTGCTATTGAAAGATCAATGCATGACAAAGTACCTGTCTGGATATGGAAGTGAGTGGGTTCACCTGTGTTTAGAATACAAATATCTTTATTTTCTATTAGTGATGCTAACAGATTTCCCTTTGAATTTGCTAAAACGTCTACCTATAATGGGTGTCTACTGTTCCTATCACTCAGAAGAAAGAGTTCAGGGAGTTGGTTTAACACAGCCAAATCATCATAGGAAATACTATCATTAGAAGGTAAATACAGTGAACATATGGTATATTTCAAATTTACATTTATCTGGAATGCTACTGCTTGTTGCATAGTACATAGATCTTAATATTTACGGGGAATGTCGAAGTGAAAATACACAAGACTTCCGCCATGACTTTATACCGGAGGATCACATGGTGTGCTATAATTAATGTAATCTTTAGGGCATGGAGTAAAACTTTCTGCCATTGTTACTTGTAGACGTGCTCTTCATATTTAGCCCTCAGACCTTGACAAGTTTTAGAAGACACCTTTGAAGAAGTATTCCTATCAGTATTTTTTAATTGATGGGGGTCTGATATTCTCTTTGTAAAAGTAGGTCTTCTCAAGCTTGGTTTGATATTTTTCTTAGCAGACTTCTTATTTATTTGTTGATGGGGATGGTGAACCATGGCATTAATCTTTGATATATTTAAATTTCTTGAAGATTCCTCATCTTCACTTTCAGATAAAATATCATACCTAATTGCAATAAGTATTTTTACATTTCTCACGGGAGGGAAGAGGGATCTCATGTACCCTCCATATTACTTTAGGTCACATATCTAAGGTTTCTTCCTTACTAAACTCAAAAAGGTCCCTGTAAATGAATCACCCCACTTCCGCAACTAAAATTCAAATGCATTTTGACATCCACCAGTAGATTTTCTTCCATTTTTTTGTTACTTAGCATAAAAGACTGTTTTAGATTTGGCATGAAATAAGACAGATTTCTCTTAAAATCTAGAAATACCTCAACGTTCTTAAGTACCTACTTTCTCTTGTATTAGTTTGCTAAATTTAAAACAATTATATTCTCTCCCTTTGAAGTTACAATAATCCACATTGGTGGCTTAGGCTTTCTTTCTGTAATAAAATTTATTTTGGAGTCATCAGATTCCCTCGGATACCAGTCATTAGGGAAATATATGTCAAGGTTTCTAGGGGCAGTATTGCATAGTGCCCTAGTAATCTCACTATTATTGATGTTTATTTCTGAAATTTTCAGATCACTTTAAAGATTCCTCTTTGAAATTCATCTTTATTTCATTAATCTCACCATTAGTTTTAAAAGTCCTCCTTAATGATTCATGGTGACAAATCATTGGTATACCACTTATAAGAATGACTTAATTTCCTCAAATTACCAACACTTTTGTGAACATTGGAAGAGTAGTACTTTTCAGCACCTATGTCATTAACAGAATTTTCCCTGATTAGATTGCCAGAGGGCATCAACAGTGCCAGGGGTGAGTCCGCATATCCAGGGGATGGGGCTCATTATTTGAAAAATCCAAAGGCAACGGTTGTGTTTTGTTTGTTGGTTGGTTAGTTTACCTTGTGAGTATATTAAGAGAGTATCATATGTTGGAAAGGAACTTTACATTCTTCACCAGTGAGAGTGAGAGTATATTTTCCAGATGGTCCACTCCATACCCTAACCATGGGATAGCACCAAAGCAAATATAAAGGAACAGGTGCACGCTAAACTTGCCTGTTAGAAATAAGACCAGAAAACATGGAATCATCCTCCCGGTAACTATAATGATGAGCTTCCGGCCAGAGGCCAAGAGTCCTACCTCAAGGATGGATACCCCCTGGATTCTGATGAGACAACCCTTAATAATAATTCTGCCAAAAAAGGCCAAAACCATATTTGGGAAGGCTGATATCATCCAATACTCTCACATATAGCTTTGAATGCAAATACCTCCCAACCGTGATCACTTTTCCAATTCATCAAACAAAGCAGTACAAAAGAAAGTGGAAATATCCACACCATTTACGAAATCAAAAGAATAAATAAATCGATATAGAAATAATAATAATAACATATAAAAAGAAAATGAAAATATTATTCATAAAGTTAGGACAGCAAGAGGACACAAGGTTTACAAAATCAGTAAAAATCTGAATAATGTTGCAGAGTAAAAATTGAATAGAGAGAGAAATTTAGAGTCAAACTTGAGGAGGACTTTCCCCAAGTACGAAAGCCATCTTGCCTGTCACAAGGCTTGAAAACAGAAATGAGATTCCATGTTGACACCGAGTGACTCTATCAAGGCTTTACCTCGTTAAGAGTAAGGACTGGAAGGACAATCATCCATGGCCATCATTACAAAAGCGTCAGAGGTCTCAAGAGAACATACAATGTGGACGTTCATGTGCTACTCCACGCTACCTTCCTAAGTCAAGAAGGGGATCAGATCGGGAATCCCCACCCACACGAACATCTAGTTCGTTGGCGGGGACATTGGAATCACGAGCACCTTACGTCTTCACAGGTCTCTCCTTTGAGCTTTCTCCGTTAGTTCCTAGAGTAGAGAGATGCTCCAGGAAGTAAAAGCCTTTTCCATCAGTGAGGACAAGCGCACAATCACTAACATGCTCATGATCCCCACAAGCTAGGTCACCACAACCAAGATCACCAACCACATGATAACCACGCTCGAAGTCGGCATGCATAGATTCTATAAGCTCTCCATGAGGTGCCATATTGGATCGGAAAACGTGAATAATCTTCTCCAGAAGCAGAGGTTTAGATGAATGTCTATACAGAATACAAGGAGCAATCTTGCAGCCCTATTGGAATATACCTAACAATAAAACCTAACTGTCTGGCATATACAACAAATTTTTCAATTACTTGAAAAAAATTTTGCAAGGGCAGTGGATGTCAGACAAACTTGTAAATTATGCAGAGATGTACAGAAAATATACATAAATTCTGATGCATAAATTATATTCAAGATCACAAATTAATTTATCCTAGAATATGCTGCTTAAGGAAATAAGTACCATTTCATGAAGACACCTAATTACTACCATAGATACCATCCTATTGTGATGTCACAAGCAGAGAACCTAGATAGATAGGATAGTAGGTAGTAGGTAGATCAGGGCACCAGCCACCTGTTGAGACACTACCACTAAAGAGTTATTGGGTCCTTTGACTAGCCAGAGTACTACATTGGATGATTTCTCTGGTTACTGCTAATTCTTACTTTGCCTATGCATATACTGAGTATTCTGACCTATTTTTCCCCCAGCCTCCTCTGTCCTCATACACCTGACAACACTCAGATTACCAAACAGTTCTTCTTCGCTCATGGGGTTAACTACTGCACTGTAATTGTTCAGTGGCTACTTTCTTCTTGGTAATGGTAGGAGACTCTTCAGCTATGGTAAGCAGCTCTTCTAGGAGGAGGACACTGCAAAATCTAACTATTGTTCTCTAGTTTTGGGTAGTGCCTCTTTTCCAAGGTCTTTCACTATCTTGTGGTAGAGTTCTCTTGTTTGAGGGTACACTTGGGCACATTATTCTATCTTATTTCTCTTCCGCTTGTAATTTTTTTTGAAGTTTTGTATAGTTTATTTATGGAAGATCTATTTTAAAGTCATTACTGTTCCTAAGATATTTTATCTTAATTCTTTCCTGTCTTCACTGGGCTACTTTTCCCTGCTGGATCTCTTGGGCTTGTAGCACCCTGCTTTTCCAATTGGGGTTGTAGCTTAGCTAGTAATAATAATAATAATAATAATAATAATAATAATAATTGAGAGGGTAATTAAAATAAAATCTAGAGACAAACAAGCAAACAGAAATGGTATCTAACGCAAATTATACACAAGCTAAATAAAAACAAGAGACGAATAAAGATTAAATGTGAAGATAATTCTTCCCACTCATTAAAATATTTCACTATGCAGCCATCCTTCTTTAGACTTAAAAAAGCTTATAACTCATCCTCAGATGCAAAAGAGGAACACCTTCGTCACCTGTGCATCGTGCTCGACCGCCTACAACAAAACGACCTTCAAGGCACTGCAGGAATTCTTGGGCATGATCAACTATTATCACCGTTTTCTGCCAGCCATTGCTGCCACTCTTACTCTTCTCTACGCCTCCCTCAAGGGCAAGCCAAAAGACCTGAAGTGGGGTCCCCTTCAGGAAACGGCCTTCTGCAACGCAAAGAATACCCTATCAACCGCTGCTGCTCCCACTTTTCCCATCCTACATGCGCCTCTCTTATCCACTGCTGCCAGCGACGTCGCTATTGGTGCAGTACTCGAACAGGTGGTCAACGGCTCGCCCCGCCCATGGGCCTTCTTCAGCAGAAAACTGTCCAAGGCATAATCGGGTTATTCTACCTTCGATCACGAATTGCGGGTGGTGCACTTGGCTGTTCGTCACTTTCGCCATTTCTTAGAAGGTACGCCCTTCGTCATTCGCACAGACCACATGCCTCTGGTTCACGCCTTCACTTAACAGTCTGAAACCTGGTCCGCCCATCAACGGCGACATCTCTGTGCCGTGGCTGAATACAATTTCACCCTTCAACACGTCCCTGGGAAAATAAATCCCGTTGCTGATGCCCTATCAAGAAACACGTTGGCCACCATTCAACTGGGAATGGATTACAACGCCTTGGCTGAAGCCCAACGACAGGATCCAGGGAATCAAGCATGTAGGACATCCTGCATATCCCTCCGTTGGGAAGACGTCCCCCTCGACGACTCCAAAACCACCCTCTTTTGTGACGTCAGTACTGGTAGACCGCGACCGTGGATTCCTGCTCCTATGTGCCGACAGCTGTTTGATTTCATTCACGGCCTTTCACATCCCTCGCGCCGTTCTACTGCACAGCTGCTGAAGACAAAGTTCATTTGACACGGAATTACTAAGAATGCTAAGGATTGGGTCTATGCCTGTAGTTCTTGCCAAACTTCCAAAGTACATCGACACAGATTCAGGAGTGGGCATCTTTCCTCAACATCAGCGTTGTTTCGCCCACATTCACGTTGACGTTGTTGGCCCCCTACCCACATCACAAGGACATCATTACCTGTTTACCGTTATCAACCGCTCAAATCGTTGGCCTGAAGCCATTCCCATGGAAACTGCAACGTCCACCTCATGTACATCTGCCTTACTCTCAGGATGGATAGCAAGATTTAGTATCACTGAGCATACTGTATTACTTTTAACAGGGATACCACTTTCACCTCTCAATTGTGGATATCATTAGCAAATCTCCTGGGCACCACCCTACATCAGACAACTGCCTACAACCCCGCTGCCAATGGAATGGTTGAACGGTTTCATCGCACCCTCAAAGCAGCTTTGATATCCCGCTGCACGGACTCCAACTGGTTTACTTAGCTTCCCCGGGTCCTCCTGGGACTAAGGACCTCTCCTAAAGATGCCCTGGACGTCTCGGCAGCTGAAATGGTGTATGGCGACCCGTTGGTCATCCCTGCCAAATTTTTTCCTTCTACAACCTCCTCCGACGATCCCCAGCCCATACGTCGCATCGTGGGAAAATTTACTCCATGCCGCCAGACTTACAAGCCCCGAGCAGAGCATTACATACCGACAGACTTGCACTCTGCAACGCATGTCTTCCTACGCAACGACACCAGCAAGCCACCACTAATGCCCCTTTGCACGGGCCCTTTTCTTGTGATCCGGCGCAATCCTAAAGCATTCCTATTAAACATTCGTGGCAAAGAAGACTGGGTCTCCTTTGATCGTCTAAAACGTACTTATTTCCTGCCAGATGACCCGCCTACAGTTCGCCTCTCTAGATCAGGGCGCCCTATTCAACATGTACAGTGTGTCATTTTTAGGACGGGAGCCATGTACCACCCATGTGTCACATGATCGTACATGAGGAACACCTCCGTCACCTGTGCATCGTGCTCGACCGCCTACAACAAAATGACCTTGTAGTCCGGTACGACAAGTGTACCTTTGGCGCTAACGAAGTGTCGTTCTTAGGGCACAGCATCACCCCTGAAGGAATCCATCCCCTCCCTGAGAAGGTAGTAGCCGTTCAGAACTTCCCCACGCCCTCGACCTTCAAGGCACTGCAGGAATTCTTGGACATGATCAACTATTATCACCGTTTTCTGCCAGCCATTGCTGCCACTCTTACTCTTCTCTATGCCTCCCTCAAGGGCAAGCCAAAAGACCTGAAGTGGGGTCCCCTTCAGGAAACGGCCTTCTGCAACGCAAAGAATGCCCTATCAACCGCTGCTGCTCCCACTTTTCCCATCCCACATGTGCATCTCCTTCTCTCCACTGCTGCCAGCGACGTCGCTATTGGTGCAGTACTCGAACAGGTGGTCAACGGCTCGCCCCGCCCATGGGCCTTCTTCAGCAGAAAAATGTCCAAGGCATAATCGGGTTATTCTACCTTCGATCACGAATTGCTGGTGGTGCACTTGGCTGTTCGTCACTTTCGCCATTTCTTAGAAGGTACGCCCTTCGTCATTCGCACAGACCACATGCCTCTGGTTCACGCCTTCACTCGACAGTCTGAAACCTGGTCCGCCCATCAACGGCGACATCTCTCTGCCGTGGCTGAATACAATTGCACCCTTCAACACGTCCCTGGGAAAATGAATCCCGTTGCTGATGCCCTATCAAGAAACACGGCCACCGTTCAACTGGGATTGGATTACAACGCCTTGGCTGAGGCCCAACGACAAAATCCGGAGTATCAAGCATGTAGGACATCCTGCACATCCCTACGTTGGGAAGACGTCCCCCTCGACGACTCCAAAACCACACTCTTTTGTGACGTCCGTACTGGTAAACCGCGACCGTGGATTCCTGCTCCTATGTGCCGATAGCTGTTTGATTTCATTCATGGCCTTTCACATCCCTCGCGCCGTTTTACTGCACAGCTGCTGAAGACAAAGTTCATTTGGCACGGAATTACTAAGAACGCTAAGGATTGGGTCCGTGCCTGTAGTTCTTGCCAAACTTCCAAAGTACATCGATACAGATTCAGGAGTGGGCATCTTTCCTCAACCTCAGCGTTGTTTCGCCCACATTCACGTTGACGTTGTTAGCCCCCTAACCGCATCACAAGGACATCATTACCTGTTTACCGTCATCGACCGCTCAAATCGTTGGCCTGAAACCATTCCCATGGAAACTGCAACGTCCACCTCATGTACATCTGCCTTACTCTCAGGATGGATGGCAAGATTTGGTATCCCTGAGCATATTACTTTTAACAGGGGTACCACTTTCACCTCTCAATTGTGGATATCATTAGCAAATCTCCTGGGCACCACCCTACATCAGACAACTGCCTACAACCCCGCTGCCAATGGAATGGTTGAACGGTTTCATCGCACCCTCAAAGCAGCTTTGATATCCCGCTGCACGGACTCCAACTGGTTTACTCAGCTTCCCCGGGTCCTCCTGGGACTAAGGACCCCTCCTAAAGATGCCTTGGACGTCTCGGCAGCTGAAATGGTGTATGGCGACCCGTTGGTCATCCCTGCTAAATTTTTTCCTTCTACAACCTCCTCCGACGATCTCCAGCCCATACGTCACATCGTGGGAAAATTTACTCCATGCCGCCAGACTTACAAGCCCCGAGCAGAGCATTACATACCGACAGACTTGCACTCTGCAACGCATGTCTTCCTACGCAACGACACCAGCAAGCCACCACTAATGCCCCTTTACACGGGCCCTTTTCTTGTGATCCGGCGCAATCCTAAAGCATTCCTACTAAACATTCGTGGCAAAGAAGACTGGGTCTCCATTGATCGTCTAAAACGTACTTATTTCCTGCCAGATGACCCGCCTACAGTTCGCCTCTCTAGATCAGGGCGCCCTATTTAACATGTACAGTATGTAATTTTTAGGACGGGAGCCATTTACCACCCATGTGTCACATGATCGTACATGAGGAACACCTCCGTCACCTGTGCATCGTGCTCTACAGCCTACAACAAAACGATCTTGTAGTCTGGTATGACAAGTGTACCTTTGGCGCTAACGAAGTGTCGTTCTTAGGGCACAGCATCACCCCTGAAGGAATCCATCCCCTCCCTGAGAAGGTAGTAGCCGTTCAGAACTTCCCCACGCCCTCGACCTTCAAGGCACTGCAGGAATTCTTGGACATGATCAACTATTATCACCGTTTTCTGCCAGCCATTGCTGCCACTCTTACTCTTCTCTATGCCTCCCTCAAGGGCAAGCCAAAAGACCTGAAGTGGGGTCCCCTTTAGGAAACGACCTTCTGTAACGCAAAGAATGCCCTATCAACCGCTGCTGCTCCCACTTTTCCCATCCCACATGTGCCTCTCCTTCTCTCCACTGCTGCCAGCGACGTCGCTATTGGTGCAGTACTCGAACAGGTGGTCAACGGCTCGCCCCGCCCATGGGCCTTCTTCAGCAGAAAAATGTCCAAAGCATAATCGGGTTATTCTACCTTCGATCACGAATTGCTGGTGGTGCACTTGGCTGTTCGTCACTTTCGCCATTTCTTAGAAGGTACGCCCTTCGTCATTCGCACAGACCACATGCCTCTGGTTCACGCCTTCACTCGACAGTCTGAAACCTGGTCCGCCCATCAACGGCGACATCTCTCTGCCGTGGCTGAATACAATTGCACCCTTCAACACGTCCCTGTGAAAATGAATCCCGTTGCTGATGCCCTATCAAGAAACACGTTGGCCACCGTTCAACTGGGATTGGATTACAACGCCTTGGCTGAAGCTCAAGGACAGGATCCAGAGTATCAAGCACGTAGGCCAACCTGCACATCCCTCCGTTGGGAAGACGTCCCCCTCGACGACTCCAAAACCACACTCTTTTGTGACGTCCGTACTGGTAGACCGCGACCGTGGATTCCTGCTCCTATGTGCCGACAGCTGTTTGATTTCATTCACGGCCTTTCACATCCCTCGCGCCGTTCTACTGCACAGCTGCTGAAGACAAAGTTCATTTGGCATGGAATTACTAAGAATGCTAAGGATTGGGTCTGTGCCTGTAGTTCTTGCCAAACTTCCAAAGTACATCGACACAGATTCAGGAGTGGGCATCTTTCCTCAACCTCAGCGTTGTTTCGCCCACATTCACGTTGACGTTGTTGGCCCCCTACCCACATCACAAGGACATCATTACCTGTTTACCGTCATCGACCGCTCAAATCGTTGGCCTGAAGCCATTCCCATGGAAACTGCAACGTCCACCTCATGTACATCTGCCTTACTCTCAGGATGGATAGCAAGATTTGGTATCCCTGAGCATATTACTTTTAACAGGGGTACCACTTTCATCTCTCAATTGTGGATATCATTAGTGAATCTCCTGGGCACCCCCCTACATCAGACAACTGCCTACAACCCCGCTGCCAATAGAATGGTTGAACGTTTTCATCGCACCCTCAAAGCAGCTTTGATATCCCGCTGCACGGACTCCAACTGGTTTACTCAGCTTCCCTTGGGCCTCCTGGGTCTAAGGACCCCTCCTAAAGATGCCCTGGACGTCTCGGCAGCTGAAATGGTGTATGGCGACCCGTTGGTCATCCCTGCTAAATTTTTTCCTTCTACAACCTCCTCCGACGATCTCCAGCCCATACGTCACATCGTGGGAAAATTTACTCCATGCCGCCAGACTTACAAGCCCCGAGCAGAGCATTACATACCGACAGACTTGCACTCTGCAACGCATGTCTTCCTACGCAACGACACCAGCAAGCCACCACTAATGCCCCTTTACACGGGCCCTTTTCTTGTGATACGGCGCAATCCTAAAGCATTCCTACTAAACATTCATGGCAAAGAAGACTGGGTCTCCATTGATCGTCTAAAACGTACTTATTTCCTGCCAGATGACCCGCCTACAGTTCGCCTCTCTAGATCAGGGCGCCCCATTTAACATGTACAGTATGTCATTTTTAGGAGGGGAGCCATTTACCACCCATGTGTCACATGATCGTACATGAGGAACATTTCTCTTTGTTGTATATATTATCCTTTGTATCTTCGCTTTCCCTTCGCACTGACAACAACTTGCATGAACCTGTCTGCCTATTTCTCATTGTTAACTGTTAACAGAACCGGTTGCTGGTTGGACAAGAAATAGCATGTTGTATTTTGTGACCTTCGTGCTGGGACCTTGTGTGTATATATACTCAATGTGTCTATAATATACTCAGCTGCATTCATCTCACTTTTGAGTCACAACCTACTCCTGGCCCATCACACAATGGAAGATGAAATATCATTGGAAGGAGAAAGGATTAATGAGGTAGAATTATTTACCCATTTAGGAACTATGATCTCCAATACAGGGTCTTTACAATTAGAACTTAGTGAAAGATTAAATAAAACAGATCAGACAATGGCTAGGTTAAGTAAAATTTGGAAATCAAATCGCCTGAAATTACACATAAAATCAGACCATACAGTATATCAGTTTAGTGAGATCAGTGTTACTCTATGGACATGAGACATGGTATGACAATGAAACAATCTCCAATAGATTTAGTAGATTTGAAAACTAAGCCCTCAGAAGAATATTGGGGGTTAAATGGCTGGACAGGATTAGAAATGAAACTATAAGAGAGAATACTTGAGTGCCATATGTGGATGAGATCGTGATGAGGGGTACATGAAGATGGTTAGGGCATGCTCTTTGCACTCCCTAAGAGATATTAGTTCACCATACGTTCATCTGGGCTCCACGAGGCACTAGAAGAGTTGGAAGACTCAGGCCTACATGGCTGTGGACTATAAAGTGTGAAGTAGATGATGAATGGAGAAGTATTGAATTAAAAGGTCAAGATAGAGATGACTAGCGAAATCTAACTAAAGCCCTTTAGGTCAATAGGCATAGAAGGAGGAGATGATGATAATATATATATATATATATATATATATATATATATATATATATATATATATATATATATATATATATATATATATATACACACAGTAATATATATATATATATATATATATATACACACAGTAATATATATATATATATATACACAGTATATATATATATATATATATATATATATATATAAATATATATATAAGAATCAATCCAAAACCTTTTCCTACTTACCTTTAATATTCGTACTTTTCACTTGAATGGCCAAATTAAACATAAAAAATCAGTACTATTCTATTAATGAGGACAGTTTTGCTATTATAGCACAAAAAAGAAGGACAAATGGGAATATATATATATATATATATATATATATATATATATATATATATATATATATATATATATATATATATATATATATACATACATATATATATCAAAGAAGAAATATATATATATATACACATATATATATCAAAGAAGAAATATATATATATATATATATATATATATATATATATATATATATATATATATATATATATATATATATATATTCAAACTTTTCACCGGAATGGCAAAATTGAACAAAATATCTGTAATATTCCATTAATGGGGACAGTTTTGTTATTATAGCGCCGCCCCCCCCCCAAAAAAAAAAAACCGGGACAAAGGGGAACAAAGAAGGACTAAACTCACAAAAGTAAAATAAAATCGGGACCTTCTGATAACTTTGAAAAAAACGAGACAGGCGTTGAAAAAGCAGAGCTGTCCCACCTAAATGCGGGACTCTGGTCACATTAAATTAAATTACAGCTTGAAAGATTTGCATGGATTATATGGCTATAAAAATATAAACCAGCCTTTATAAATGATCAAAGAAATAACCATCTTTAAGATGCTTGTGCCCTACCTCCTATATCAGCAAAAGCATACCAGGAAATATGGCACAGTTTATTATATGGTCAATCTCGATTGCCCTTATTATTAATTCACTATTCTGAATGCAAACAGTCCATGGACATAAATGGCATGTTTCTAAAGAAAAGCGTCCATATGCGAAATAAGAAATGAGCAGTACAAAATAGAGGAATAAAACTAAACAAATAAATCATAACTCACAGGTTTTTTCAAAACTGCCCTCCTTGGGTTTTTACCCGGTATTGGTAACCCTTGCATCTTCAGTGCAATGAAAAATTTCTGTACTCTGCTCTGAACTTGCAGTGGAGTCCTTGTACCTATAAACAAAGTACCTTGATGATATGTTACTTCAAACTATTTAGCTATGGTACATACAGAGTTAATTTTAATAAACTCTCTATAAAGATAAAATAAGATCAAATTTGCCTACTGCTAACCACAAAAAAGGATAAAATACAACGTTTCTATACCATAAAATTAGGATACTATTTTGAAATACTATAATGTATACAGTTATGAATGATATCAACAGATACTTATTAAGAAATCACTCAAGTTACATATAGCTATTACTTGTTGAGTTTTTCTGTGCTAACTTCAAGAAAAGAAAACAAAATTTATATTACAAATACTGTTACAATTATTCCTACCATAACAATGTGGTTTTGGCAAAGGAAAAACTTTTGGGAGGCACTGCGTGATCACTAAGGACGTGCCTGACTGGGATGGTATAAAGGAGACCCCTGGTTCCAGCTCTATTGGTCTCGTCTCAGCCCCTCAAATGATGAACTCGTCTGTCAGTTGATGACATGTCATTACTAAGGACCACCAATACTACGTGGGTGTTTCTTTCATATTTGGAGACTCATATGTTCTAATTCCCGTAACAACTCTGGGGAGGAGGTAGGATCTTTGGGACCATGAAGCATATCCCCAAATATAGGTTTTTCCTTTGTCAAAGCCCCCTTCTTAGGGTTAAGATGTTATGTGATCCTAAAAACAAATACCGAAAGAAACACTTATGTAGATTTGTGTACCACAAAGGTACAGTCACAATAACCAAACAAACATCTAGTACATATATGCATAAAATGAGAGGAAAGGACTAAAATATCCACCACTCACCTCACACTAAAGGATCCATGGCAAAGGAGATCGATAACTATGGTTCCACTTCTAACAACCCAAGTGAGGATCCCTCTCCTCTACATGATATTCCCTAGGTGTCATAAATGAGCTGAGCACCACACATGCATGTTGCACAGCTTAGAACTGTTTCAGCTAATGTCTAATAACCATCCTATGCCCACACCATGTACTGAAATTATATCTTAGCAAAAATGTCAATGAGAAAGTAATTTTTCTCACATCATGGGTTTTAGGGGTGAAGAGAGAATCAGCTTTTCTTATGAAAGAAGTTAAGAGGCCATATGGAGCCCCTGTAGAAAGGGACTTGTCGGTCTGGGTATTTTGAAGAAGAAGATAGGAGGACATATGGAGCCTCTGTAGAAAGGGACTTGTCGGTCTGAGTATTTTGAAGAAGTTAGGAGGACATATGAAGCCCCTATAGAAAGGGACTTGTCAGTCTGAGTATTTTGAAGAAGTTAGGAGGACATATGGAGCCCCTGTAGAAAGGGACTTGTCAGTCTGAGTATTTTGAAGAAGTTAGGAGGACATATGGAGCCCCTGTAGAAAGGGACTTGTCGGTCTGAGTATTTTGAAGAAGTTAGGAGGACATATGGAGCCCCTGTAGAAAGGGACTTGTTGGTCTAAGTATTTTGAAGAAGTTAGGAGAACATATGGAGCCCCTGTAGAAAGGGACTTGTCGGTCTGAGTATTTTGAAAAAGAAGTTGGGAGGACATATGGAGCCCCTGTAGAAAGGGACTTGTCGGTCTGAGTATTTTGAAAAAGAAGTTAGGAGGACATATGGAGCCCCTGTAGAAAGGGACTTGTCGGTCTGAGTATTTTGAAGAAGTTAGGAGGACATATGGAGCCCCTGTAGAAACGGACTTGTCGGTCTGAGTATTTTGAAAAAGAAGTTAGGAGGACATATGGAGCCCTTGTAGAAAAGGACTTGTCGGTCTGAGTATTTTGAAAAAGAAGTTAGGAGGACAAATGGAGCCCCTGTTGAAAGGGACTTGTCGGCCTGAGTATTTTGAAAAAGAAGTTAGGAGGCCATATGGAGCCCCTGTAGTAAGGGACTTGTTGGTCTGAGTATTTTGAAACAGATAATCCTCTGAAGATGTGACTCTCTGCATATATGAGCGTCAATGACCTTCGATGTCAGGATGCCAGAGAACTTCATCATTCATTCAGCATATATGACTATAGTCAAGATATAAAGAAGACCCCCACCTGTGATGGGGCTTTTTGCTTTAACAAAAAATAAGAGACTCGGAGTCAGAATCAGGTTATGGCCAGGTGTGATGGTGAGGAACTCCTGTTCTCTACAGAATGCAAGTTCACTAACTCTTGTTCCCAAGGCTAAGGCTATAAAAATATAGCCATCTGAAGTACCTCTCTTAAGAAGATAAGAGAATGATCTAATTTGGTCAAAATTTCAAGCACTCTATACAATGACCAACACACTAAAGGAGTTAGAATGGATGGTTGTTGCAAAGCAAAGGACTGAGCAATCTTCTGGGACATTTCAGAGACTAAATTCACGTTAAAAATCAGCTGTACAAATTCTGTTAATTCACTTTTGTATAACAAGATGGTTGGTGGCTTAAGCATCATTTCTTCAAAGAGATAAAGTAAAGAGAAAACCAATAAGTCTGGGGTTATCTAGCAAGGAGTCCTATCCCTATCAAAGGTCATCTATGCCTTCTATACTGACTGATATTGTAAGTTGAAAGTTCTTATATGTATAAATGGGAGAGAAAATCCAGGTTCTGCGTCAGAATGGAGGAAGTAAAAATATTCTGACTCCCTGCTCAGTATACAGCCATCATGACTGAAGAGGGTGTGACTTTGGTCTTAGATAATACAGAAGTTGAAATCATGAACTATTTGGGCACAATGGAGCCACAAACAAAGCTGTCCCTGAGGTGTATAGAAGAATCTTCACAATCTTCAAAATCATACATATCAAATGATACAGATAGATTGTACACCATCTGTCCCAGTTCAGGTTCAATGCGTCTCTTGCAACTGCTTGAAAATTCACTTATGATACTGCCTTAAGTGTAAGTTTGAGATTTTCTTTCCTTTCAAACAGGTCCACTTGGGGAGCCTGGATAATACACTCTGTGTTCAGGGCTGTTTGTCTTGACATAGATTCTGTTATCACATTGAGAGCCTGATAGGAAGACTGAGATGAGGAACAATTCTCTTTCCCAAAAGAACTTCATAATTCAGAGAATCACTGCATTAAGAGTTTTTGTGCAATAACCTCCTCTTAAAAGACAACACACTTCTGCCTTCTTGTCAATAAAAATTTTGATGCGCAAGTTCTTTCTTAGATTGAGCTTCTTTAGTGCCAAAAAACAGCCATTAGTTCCAACACTTAACTGAAGTGCTACAAACTAAGCTGACTATTTCTCGAATGCATACTTCTCTTGATATTTCTTTAACCTGACATTGATATACTTATGAGAAGGATCATGCATATCTAGGATTGATAAATTTAAGGTTTTCTGGCATCTTGTCATATAAGGTCATTAACGGCGATATCATTCATTATAAATAATGAATAAAAGAATATTCAATTAAAACCATAAAAGCAAAGATGTCGTTTTAAAAGTTAAATAGCTTTCAGAAGACCTGCTTCTGAAGTAAAGCTAAAAATACCGCTAGCATGGTAGGACTCATCATGTTCACGAATATTGGTAGGGTTGGACCTGCCATGCTCAAGCCTCGAATAGATACCTATTTCTTTCACTACTATATGTGGGGCAATCGGTCAACAAATGCTTCACTGTCAAGGGTACCAAACAGTCGTCGCAATATGGATGGTATTGATGAGTAAGCAGATATTCATGTTACCAGAATGTGACCAATGCAGAGACGACAAAGAGTATCTCCCAATTTCGGGGCATCATGTTGTACTTCCAGGGATATATAAAATTCGCTATTTCTCCCATCTTATTTTCAATTAATATATCCCAATTCTGTTGTCAATCATTAGATATCAAATGCTTAATGTTAGGTAAACAATCATCAAAAAGAATGGGAAATCTTCTTGGTCGCAATTCAGCTGCCGCATTCTTTGCCAATAAATCCACCTTCTCGTTTCCAGACACACCTATATTTGCCGAAACCCAGCAAAATTTAACTGTTATACCTCACAAGCCAGTAATAAAAATTCAATCTAAAATCTTTAAAACTAAAGGATTATTGGAATAAAAAACTTCTACAGCTTGAAAGACACTCCTTGCATCATTAAAATGGTCAAATTAACCCCTTCTTTCAATGCTATTTTTTCAACAGCAGTTAGGCTAGTATGCCATATACTGTAGTTTGACAGTAAATATGGAAGCTGATAGAAGAAGTGCATCTCTACAATTGAAAGCATTATTATATACTCCAAATCCAACGCCAGCACCGGATTTGGAGCCATCAGTATATATGCAAGTCGATTCCTCATGTCCTAAAACATGTTCCATAAAAATAGACCAGGCTTCTAAGTCCGTCATGTTCTTTTTAACTAAAATGAAATTTTTACAAAAAGCTACCTCTGGTAATTTCCTTAGTGGCATTGATGATATCTGAAATGGAAGCACCTTAGCTCATGTAAAGGCTGTCTATGAATTGTTTCACCCAAAAACCATAAGGTTGAGGAGATTTTGGGAGTAACTCAAAGAATGTTGAGTGCCTTACAAGGCTTGCAGTCTGAAAGGCTAAAGAATTAGGATATCTTTGCAACATAAACCAATACCGAATAATAGGAGACTTTCGGTAAAGGTCTAACGGTAATTCTCCAGCGTCAACAAGGAGGCTTGGAATGGGTGAAGATCTAAATGCTCCTCTTGCCAATCTGATACCTGTATGGTGTATAGAATCTGAAATTTTCAATTGGCTTGAAGTGGCTGAGGAGTATATTCCACAGCCATAACTAAATTTTGAAAAAATTAAGGCCTTGTACAACTTTAAAATAGTTTGCACTCTGCCCCACATGATGTATGGGACATTACTTTTAAATTATTCAGAGCCTCAAGACATATAGCTTTTAATGCCTTCAAGTAGGGAACCCATGTAAGCCTACAATCAAATATCAAAACTAAAATTTTAGCTTCATTTACACATGGAATCCGTTGAACTTTGATGTATATACCCGGGTCTGGATGTATTCCCCGAATACGACAAAAATGAACAACAGTAGTTTTGCTTGCCGAAAACGTAAACCCATTCATAACAGCCCACTGAATAATTTTGTCAATTGAGAGTTGCAGTTTTCTCTCAACCATTGCCATTCTAGCTCCAGCAAATGATATGGAGAGATCATCTACAAACAGTGTCGAGAGAATATCTAGAGGAATGACAGAGGATACCCCATTAATGGCTAATGCAAATAGGGTTACACTCAGCACACTACCCTGGGGAATTCCCTCTTCCTGACATTTCCTCTCTGACAGTGTTTAACCTACTCTAACTTGAAAAAATCAAAATGAAATAAATGATTAAATGAACAATGGTAGCTCCCCTCGTAATCCCAAATTATGAAAGGTTTTAAGTATACCGTATATCCATGCAGTATCATATGGTTTTTCAAGGTAAAAAAGGACTGTTACATAGTGGTGTTGGGAAGCAAAGGCTTTACAAATAGGGGACTCAAGTCGTATCAACACATCAATTATTGATTGCATTTTTCTAAATACACACTGGATAGGTAATAAAATACCTTTCTTTTCCAGGTACCACATCAGTCTTGCATTGACCATCTTCTCTATGATCTTAAATAAGCAAGATGTCAATGCAATTGATCGATAGTTTGCTGTTATAAACTTATTGTTACCGGGTTTTAAAAAGGCTAAAATAATGGCTAGTTCCCAAACACTTGGAAACTATATCATGCAATATTCTGATAATAATGATTAAAATAAATAACTTGGTATTAACAGGTACATGTTTATTCATTGCACAAGGAATTCCATCAGGTACAGGGGCTGTATCATTACAATTAGAAAGTGAAGAATCAAATTTTCTTTCAGTAAAAGGAGAATTGTAAGAATCCTCCCTTCCTATAGCAAAATTTAAAATTTTCTTTTCTTCAATGTTCCTATACTGGTGACCAGAGAAATGATCAGCCAGGGCATTGCTTACCTCAGTTGCTCCAGTCACATAATGACATTTCACCTTAAACAATGGGATTAGGTTGGGGGTGAATTTGCTTATCTTTTTTACTTTCCTCCACACAGATGGTGGTACTCTACTGTTAATGAAGAAAGCAAAGGACACCAACGACTGGAGCCTAGCTTCTTTCATGGCACGATGGAACTGTGCTCTACATTTCTTGTATATAATTAAATTCCCCCCAGTACGGTGTCTGTGCAATCGAGTTAAGAGATCTTATTGTGGCTCTGTGCAGGGCAGTTATTTATGAATACCACCAGGGGACTGGTCATCGTTTGAATACCCCTGTTGTTTTGGGAAAGTAATTAACTCCTGCTGTATGGAGAGTTCCATTCAGTAAGTTCCATCTATACTTTCAAACTATTCTGCCTCTCCTCCAATTTTGCTTAGCTCACGAAATTTATCCCAGTATGCCTTGTCAAGATTCCAGCGTTGGTGTCTATAATGACTGGTGCATGATCACTAGCATGCTAATCATCCAATATCCTCCAATCAAAATCGAGAAGGCAATTAGAGCTTACGACTGATAGGTCAATATATGACAAGGTACCTGTCTGGACATGAAAGTGTGTGAGCTCTCTTGTATTAAGGAGTCCTACATCCTCATTTTCCACAATTGATGATATGATATTGCCCCTCGTGTTAACTAAAAAATCACCCCACAAAGGATGTCTACCATTCAAATCTCCAAATAAAAGAAAAGGCTAAGGGAGTTATTGAATCACCTCTTCTAGGTTATCAGAAAAACTTTTATCATTTGGAGGCAAGTACAGAGAGCAAATTGTATATTTTCTCCCTAAATCAACCTGTACAACCACTGCCTCCAGAGGTGTACGATTAAACAAAGATATTTGAGGAACATATCTATGAACATATATGAGAGTTCCGGCATGGCTCCCTACTCGGTGATTATATGGTGTCCCATCACTAATACATTTGCGAGAACAAGGAGTATCCTATTATCATCAAATTTGCTCTACCGTAGACATATAATTATGGGGGAGCGCTTATGAGTGAAGAGCTTGAGTTCTTCATATTTGGCCCTTAAACCCTGACAATTTCATTGCAAAATGGAGGAAATAACTATGGTTTATAGTTTGACCTCAACCTGAATTTCTGATTTATTTAAAGTTTCTTCTAGTTGATCAGAAACATCACCAGACAAAACATCATATTTATTTGACGTCAAAACTTAAATACTTCTTATGGAAGGGGGCGAGAGAGATAGAGGTCTCTCTCTTTACCGATTAATAGGTGGTGAACTACCAGGTTCTTGCATCTTCCCCACTACAGGTTCACCTGTTAACTTGGTTTAAGGTGGAATCTCCATCAAATCAGTTAAGGACATGGCCTGAAAGAGGTTAGTACTATTGTTGGTAATGGCGGACGAAGGATGTACAGAAATGGGCATAGCCTCAGAAGGCAATATGATTACCAGGTCATACGGCACTTTATCATCAGAAGATGTATTTCTTTTCTCAGAATTACTGGCAGTGCTAGGTTGGTTCTATGTCTCCTGTGGTAAATTTCCTTTTGATTTTAAGGCCCTTACATAGCTAGTTGATTTATTCAGCAGTCATTTTTTGTACATACCACACTTATGTGTTCTAAACTGGATTTGTTGAGGGCAGCTTCCTCTAACTTTTACAATTTTACAATTCGCATCTCCTATCAGTTGATTTATGATTGAAGTTGCAATTTAAACATCTGGCCTCAAGTGTACAGTCTCCAAGATAAGATTTGGAGCAAATACCACAATTTTTTTTATTTTTGCAAACTTTAGATGGGTGTCCAAATTTGAAACAATTAAAGTCTTGCAGGGGCTTCTGCTTGAAAGGACAAACTTTAATCCTTTCCTTTTCACTAACAATATGGAAAGGTACATCAGCATCCTGGAAAGTAAGTATAATCATCGATGTTCCAGGAACCTTATGCACTTTCCATACATTTAGTGGACACATGGAAAGTATCTCCTCCTCTGTAAATTCGTGCAACTCTTTATTAAAGACTACTCACATTCCATAACTAAAATTCAGATGAGGTTTGATTTCTAATGTAATTTCATCACTGCTTGTCTGTAAGTTAGAGAGTATTGCAGACTGCGTCGAGGATTTGGTATGGATGAGATAAAGATTTTTCCCAAAACGAGATATATCTCCAGATGCAATGGTTCCTACTTTTTTTCTGAATCAATTTACATATTCTAAAATAATTCCCTATTACCCCTTTAGGTTTAGCTAGAAGCCCCATTGGTCGTTTTGGATTTCTCAGTGAGGGCATGGGTACATTTACGTCTTTTTCAAACCAGGCAGCAGGTTTGTATACATCAATTTCTTTGGGACCTCATCACAAAGAGCTCACATGATGTTAATATTTTTAATTTTAATATTACTAATATTTCAAACAGCATCAAACGTTTTGTCATGACTATCAAAAGATATCCATGAGTCTCTTTTTTCATCTCCAAGTCTCATCCTTATTTCCTTTATCAATCCATAGCACACAATTGCACTATATACTGTATATCATCATAATTTGTCTCTAATGGAATTTGGGCAACAGGAAGGATTTGAAGTTTTCTTGTGTTACCCAAATTACTAGATTTTTTAATATCAGTAGAGTGGTCTTTTTTAGTTCCAAGGTCGTCAACAGAATTTTCCTTGATTAAATTAGCAGTGCCAGGGGAGAGTCAGTGTATCCAGGGCATGGGGGTTCGTTATTTGAAAAATCCATAAAGTAGGAGTCGAAATAGGTTGGTTGATTGGTTAAGTTTTCCTGCTCAAGAAAAATGAGGTATCATACATCAGATAGGATATTTACATTTGCCACTATCGGCACAATGGAGAGTATACTTCCAAGATGGTCCATTCCATACCCTACCTGAAAGGTAGGCCAAAAACAAATATAGTGGCACAGGTGTAAGCTGAATCCACCTGTTAGGACTGAGACCAAGAAACTATAGAATCATCCTTCCCATATCTGTAATGATGGCCTTCCAGCCAGGATCCTTCCCATATCTGTAATGATGGCCTTCCAGCCAGGAGCCGAGAGTCCTACCCCAAGCATTGGATCCCTCTGAATTCCTTGGACCTCGTATACACGGACTCCCCTGGCGTTATAACTAGTAAGGTTGGTTCTCCAGTCGGGACATGTGATCATGCCTTGATTTCATTAGTAGTGAAGACTGAGCAGCCTGTCCCTGATACAGTATATCATACTCTTGTAAAATTTATATGAAATCCCAAGTGGACTGGAATGGGATTTTGCATGATCTTTTGTGCTTGAACTTGTCACAATCATATTGTAGTGTAGATCCTGTTGTCCCTTTGAATGAGAATCTATTCAACATAATTGGTAGGCGTATCCCTTCTCGTGTGCTAAGGTACCGAGTGAAGGACAAGCCATGGTTCAATGATGATTGTAGACATGCTTATTTAGAGAAGACGAAGGCCTATCACCTTTGGAAGGGTAACAGATCAAATTTGACCTGGAACAACTATACTCAGCTTCGAGCTTTTGCTCAGAGAGTTTATGCCTCAAACTGAAAAGGAATACAATTTAACCATAAAAGAAACCCTTTCTGGTACAACTCAGGAACACAAATGGTGGTCTACCCTTAAATCTGCACTCTTTGGTGTAGATGCAACAGTTCCTCCTTTACTTAAACCAGATGGCTCAGTCACTCACTGTCCAAAGGAAAAGGCAACCCTTTTGGCTGATGTTTTTGACAGTAATGAAAAACTTAAACTTCCTCATTCCTGTTTTCCTGAGGCTAAACCAACTAGTTTAGCTTTTCGATCTCGTGAGATTAAAGCTCTGTAGATGGACCTTGATGCTTATGGAGGTGTAGACCCAAAGGGTATTTTTCCTTTGTTTTTTATAAAGACAGCAGATTTCTTGGCTCCAAAGTTATCTGTTATTTTGTGCAAGCTAGCAAGAAGAGGAGCTTTTAGCACTTGTTGGAGAATTGGTAATGTTACTCCTCTATGTAAATGTGTTTGTTGTGGCTCAAGTCCCACTGATTACCGCTCAATTTCCATAACTCCCATATTATCTTAAG
Source organism: Palaemon carinicauda (assembly GCF_036898095.1). Taxonomy (NCBI): domain Eukaryota; kingdom Metazoa; phylum Arthropoda; class Malacostraca; order Decapoda; family Palaemonidae; genus Palaemon; species Palaemon carinicauda. The sequence goes on along the minus strand of NC_090725.1, from coordinate 157,218,425 downwards.
TTTTTGAACGTCATCTGGCAAAACGTCTTAATAGGTTTGCTGAAGGTAATCACCTACTCCATAGTTTGCAATTTGGGTTTCGTAAAGGCCTTGGAGCATGTGATGCCCTTCTTACAATCTCCAATGCTGTACAGAAATCCCTTGATTGTGGTCAGGAAGTTCGTATGATTGGCCTTGATTTTAGTGCTGCCTTTGACCGTGTTAATCATGAGGCCATTGTTTTCAAACTCAAACAGTTGGGAGTGGGTGGGTCGTTTCTTAGCATTATTATTGATTTTTTAAGTAATAGATCTCAAAGAGTTGTTGTTGATGGGCACCATAGTGAGTATAGGAATGTGATATCCGGTGTTCCACGGGGTAGTGTTCTTGGCTCATTACTTTTCATACTATATATACATGACATGTTGTTTGGCCTAGAAAACAAGCTTGTTGCATATGCAGATGATGCTACTCTCTTTGCATCAATTCCATCCCCTGAATCCCTTAATAGAGATTTAGATAAAATTAGTGCATGGTGCAAATTATGGGGTATGAAGTTGAATCCTAACAAAACTCAAAGTATGATTGTAAGTAGGTCAAGGACGATGGCTCCTCAACATCTGGATATCAGTATTGATAATGTTTCTTTAAATTTGTATGACTCTTTTAAAATTTTAGGTGTGATTCTCGACAGCAAATTTACTTTTGAGAAATGTATTAGGTCTGTCTTCTTCAATTGCACAAAAAATTGGCTTATTGAGAAATTCTTAAAAGATTTTCGGTGATCAACCTATTCTGAAGAAGTGTTTTAATTCTTTCATTCTACCTTGTTGTGAGTATTGTTCTCCTGTCTGGTGTTCAGCTGCTAATTCTCATCTTAATTTGTTGGACAGAAACGTACGGTCTATTAAATTTCTTATTCCTGATCTAGATATTAATCTTTGGCACCATCGTTCAATTAGTTCATTATGCATGTTGCATAAGATTTTTCATAACTCTCACCATCCTTTACATTCAGATCTCCCTGGACAATTCTATCCTGTTCGTAATACTAGGCAGGCAGTTAATTCTAATAGCCAGGCCTTCTCCATCATGAGGCTCAATACTACACAGTATTCTACAAGTTTTATTCCAGCTGTTACCAAGTTGTGGAATGATCTTCCTAATCAGGTAGTTGAATCAGTAGAACTTCAAAAGTTCAAAGTTGGAGCAAATGTTTTTATGTTGACCAGGCTGACATGAGTCTTTTTATTGTTTATATATGACATATCTGTTTTTGAGTTGTTAATAGTTTATATAGGACATATCTGTTTTGACGCTGTTACTGTTTTTAGAATGATATATTGTTAATTTATTCTCATCATTTATTTATTTCCTTATTTCCTTTCCTCACTGGGCTATTTTTCCTTGTTGGAGCCCTTGGGCTTACAGCATCTTGCTTTTCCAACTAGGGTTGCAGTTTGGCTAGTAATAATAATAATGTGGAGGATAAATTTCTATTTTATTTATTTTTTGTTTGCCAAATCGAGAGAGAGAGAGAGAGAGAGAGAGAGAGAGAGAGAGAGAGAGAGAGAGAGAGAGAGATTTTGTCAGCGAGCGAAAGGTAGTTAGTGTATTGATTGTTTGTTGTGAGAAAGACTGTTGGTATAAATAAGATTGTTTGTTCACTTTTAGCTAGGTTATGACAATGGTAAATGTTTCGGAGCGAATGCTTTTTTTGATTAACTGCGACTTGAGGCAGTTGTGTGTGTGTGGACGCTGGATGTAAATATTTATTGGGTTCGACCAGCGTGGAAGTATTTAATTATTTTTTGAGTAAGTACAGTTTTGTTTAAATTTGCTTGTCATGATTGTGAATGATAGGAACAATTTATTATTAATCTTTGATTATAGTGCGATAGTTTAGTTAGTTAGGAGTGTTCGTATGTATTTTTCTTTTTTATTTTTGCAGGCCGTAATTCCTCCTTTGGGAAGTTATTTTCATGATTGTTTGTTGACGACCTGGCTTATAATAAGGAACTGGATACGACTGTTCAGATTTATTTACTTGTTGATGACCGGGACCGAATGAACTTCCGATTGCGGTTTTTTCGATTGATGATGATGATGATGATGATGATGATGATGATTATAACTACCACCCCAATCAACGAGGCAATTGTGGCAAATTGCCATCCAGTGGGCTCTTGACCACAAAGCTGTGGTAGTGGGCTGTAAAAGACAGTTGACTTGTGTGTGGCGACAGTGTTGGTGTCTATAAAATATATATGAACGCATATATTTATTTGGGTGTTGGTGTGCTGTTGATTTCAAGTTTTGTTAGGGGTTTTGTTGATTATTTGAATGGTGGTTATTGTATATTTAGTGTGAAGTTTTTAATTATTTGTAAGTGTGATTATTATTTTGATTGTGAATGGTTTCGTATTAAGCTTTCTAGTTTTAAGGAATAAAATATTAAGTTTACGTTTTGTTTTTATGTCCTTTTTGTTTAAGAGTCCAGTTTATGATAACTTAAGGGGAAAGTCTGTGTTGAGGAGACAATTGTCTGTTTAGTGTGATTCAAGGGAGTGGGGGTTGTTTTGCAACATCCCGCCACAATAATAAAGGGATTTTGACAAAGGAAAAATCTATTTCTGGGGAGATACCTGTGACGCCCGGTGAAAAGAGTCCTTCCTTACACTTTTCTGATATAAATACTTCCAAATATACCAGAGAAATTAAAGTATGGAATGCAAAGGTTACTACCCTCGTGCGAACACCCTGTGGGCGTCGTTTATAAAGTAGGGGCGTGTGAAAACCACTATTCACAGGCTGTCTCCCATTTAGATAATTCCTTCATCAAAGGGGAGGGCCGTAACAGAGGCCCTATCTACTTTACCTGGACTATCCTACCGACACCCGATGCTAGCGCCACCTAGACTACGTCCTTCTGCAAGAACTATGGCTTGGAAAGGAGAAAGGGTGGGTCAACGTAAGGGAAGGGTTTCACCGGGTGTCACAGGTATCTCCTCAGAAATAGATTTTTCCTTTGTCAAAATCCCTTTTCTGGGTCGACCTGTGACGCCCGGTGAAAATGTACCAGAGAATGCCTTCCAAGCCCAAAAACAGTATCAAATAAAAGGGATAAAGTCAAAAACCATGTATCAAGGACAAAATACTATATTAAGGTAGTCAAACTAAAAATAAAACACATTAGCTCAAACAGGAATCCCAAAAATGGAAAAAAATGAGAAGCAAGGAATCATCCCTTGAATCAATCACAACACGAAATCAATCCTTAGATGGCTAAAGAACATTAACATGAAATAAAATAAGGCAAGGTTAATCATACTAACAGGTAATAACCAGGGTAAAAAGAAATGGTAACATAATTCTAGGGCTAAACGACCCACCCATGAGAGCGGCGAAGTGGCAGGAGTGGCAGGCAGGAGGGAGAAGGAGAGAGATGGATGAAAAGGAAGAATGGAGAGATTATTGGGGGGAGATAAGACTCTCAACTGCAACTGTGAGGAATTTGAGGGCCTGTAGGTTCTTTAAATAGTGCCGTCTGAAAACCATAGGAAATTTCCAACCCGTATACTTCTTCAGGTCATCAAACTTCATATTCTGAAAATAATTGATGGAGGTTGCTACCGAACGGATATCATGAGCATGAGGAAATAACTCCGGGTTAGCCTCCTTAATAAAGTAAAGGATTTGCTGTCTCATGCCTTGAATGGAAATAGTACCTCCCTGTTCTCTGAGAAACAAGGGTCCAGACGAGCAGTTGGCGGTCCTGGCTAAAAAAGCCTTTAGTGTAGTGACAGGACACAGAGAAGTATCTTGGGGAAGAGGAATAATCTTCCAAGGGGACCACCTATTTTGTGGGTCCTCGTTTTTAGCTAGGAAAGCTCTGTCTGGGGAAAGTAGAACTTCGCCTGACAGGAGGAAATCCATATTTTCGGAATTACGCGAAAGAGCTGCTAATTCTGAGATTCTAGCACCTGAAGCAAAAGCCGTTAAAAATAAGGTCTTCCTAAGAAGAGTGATGTAGGGGCAGGATTCGTTATCCGTGTCCGAAGCTAGTTTTAATACGTCGTTCAGAGACCAAGAGACCTTTTGTGGTCGTACCGAAGGTCTGAGCCTAGCGCATGCCTTCGGAATAGATGAAAAATAGGAATCCGACAGATCAATATTGAAACCCAGGAGGAAGATCTTCTTTAGAGCCGACTTAACCGTGGTTATCGTGCTAGCTGCCAGTCCCTTGTCAAACAGGGACTTAAAGAATGAGATGGCCAAATTAGAGGTCATGCGAGAATGATCTGAATTTTTTAGGAAACCTGCTAATTTCTTCACGGCCGAATCATATTGTCTAATTGTGGAATCCCTTTTGTCTGATTCTATGAAGAGGACATTTTTCGGGTCAATGGTTGCATCATCCACAAAGTTAGGGTTTTGGCTATTCTTGAGGAATCTGACATAGTCTGAGTTTGGACAAATTGGGTCAGCTTGGGGAATGGAATCCGTAAGGGGCGGAGTTTCAACTCGAGGAGGAGAGGAAACCAACTGCTCTTTGGCCAGTGCGGTGCCACTAAAGCCACTGCTCCCCGGAAGGAGCGTAGTTTGTGCAGGACGTTCATCAGAAGATTCACCGGAGGAAAAAGGTAAATCTTCTTCCAATGGTTCCAATCCAGGGTTAACGCGTCCATGTCGTATGCCTGAGGATCCAGGTTTGGGGTCACATAACAAGGGAGTTTGTGGTTCAGTTGTGTCACGAATAGATCCACCTGGAGGCCGGGATCCCGCCCGGAAATCCACCGGAAAGAATTCACGTCCAGAGACCATTCTGACTCCAGTGGACTTGTCCTGGATAGCGAGTCCGCAATCACGTTCTGGACTCCTGCAAGGTGAGTCGCAGACAGGAACCAGTTCTTTTCTGCTGCTAAGGCAAAAATCGAGACCAAGACTTGGTTGAGATTGGGAGATTTTGATCCACTTCCGTTTATGCAGTGAACTACTGCTGTGCTGTCTGAGATTATCCTGATGTGGGTGGACTGTGGAGGGGATAGCCTCTTCAGGGTTAAGACCACTGCCATAGCTTCTAGCACATTGATGTGGAAGTGTCTCATGGCGGGTGACCAGGAGCCCTGAAACATCTGTTGGTTGTAATATCCCCCCCAGCCGCTCAGAGACGCGTCTGTATGGATCGTCACTTGAGGAGGAGGGAATTGCAGAGGAACCTACCTGGAAAGGTTCTCTGGTTTGGACCAAGGCCGAAGTCTCTCTTTCAGGATTGAGGGGACTGACGAGATTTTGTCTCGTAAATGTATAGTAGCCCTCTTTCTCCAAACCCGGTTGATGTCCTTGAGTTTGGCTTTCAAAAAGAGGTCTGTCACTGACGCAAACTGAAGTAAGCCGAGGATTCTTTCTAAGGCTCTTCTGGACACCTGTTTGTGCTTGAGAAAGTTTTTTGTCTTTGCAGCTATCTCCCTGACTTTCTTGGAAGGAAGAGAGAGCTTGTGATTTTTGAGGTCCCATTGGATGCCTAACCATTCGAAACGGCTTGCCGGTTGTAGACGAGATTTTTGCAAATTGACCTTGAAGCCTAGCTGGCTGAGAAATTGGATCATTTTGGCTGTAGCTTTGTTGCATTCCGAGATGGACTTCTCCCAGATTAGCCAATCGTCCAGATAGGCAACTACTTTGATCCCTTGGTTCCTGAGTTGTTCGAGCACTGTCTCCCCCAGTTTTGTAAATATCCTGGGGGCTATGCTGAGACCGAAGGGCATGACTCTGAATGCGAAGGCCTTCCTGCCTAGGCGGAATCCAAGGTAGGGGGAGAAGTTTCGAGCTACAGGTACGTGATAATAGGCGTCTGTAAGATCGATAGAGGTGGTGACGGCCCCACGGGGAAATAAGGTCAGTACCTGCGAGACAGTCAACATACGGAACTTGTCGCATAGAATGTAAGAATTTAGTTTCGACAAGTCCAGGACCACTCTTAACGCCGTCGAATTCTTCTTGGGGACTGTGAACAGTCGTCCTTGGAATTTCAGTGACCGTACCCTCTTATGGCCTTCTTTTTGAGTAATTCTTTGGTGTATTCTTCCAATATCGGAGTCGGTTTCTGGAAGAAGGTCACTGGTGGAGGTGGAGAACCTTGTGACCATTTCCAACCTAGGCCTTTGGACACTATGCTGTGGGCCCAAGGACTGAAGGTCCAATGGTCCCGGAAGTGGTATAGTCTCCCTCCTACCTGATTCCTTTCATTGAGAGGGGGTGAATTTAGACCCTTGTCCTCCACGAGAACCCCTGGTTTTTGGTCCGCCTCGGTGGTGAAACTGACCTCTACCCCTGTTGCCGCCTCTAAGGTATCCTCGAAAGGTATTAGAGGATTCGTAAACTGGATTGTAGGCTGGGGAGGTCATCCAAGGAGCCATGGGGGTAGGGTGGTTACCCTGGGGAACAGGAAGGTAGACCACCTGTGGTGGAGGGGTAGAATGCGGAGTAGTCGTCTTAGAAGTAGAAGGAGTTGACGAGTGAGGGCCTTGATGGAACTGGCCACGACTGGTCATGTATGGGGTGAAGCGTTGTCTATTTTTGAAAAAGGACTGCTTCCCTGAGTCTACCTTCCTCTTAGTTGAAAGGCCCCATCTCACTTGCAAGCTCTGGTTAGTTCTAGCCACGTCTTGTAAGACCTTGTCTACTTCCTCCTGTGGAAACAGGTTCTTGCCCCAACAGGAGGAGGCTATGAGCTTATTCGGTTCATGCCTAATGGAAGCTTCCGCCAGAACATACTTCCTGCAGTTTATCCTGGATGTCCAGAAATCGTGCAGGTCGAACTGGAACGTCTGGAGGTTGTTCTTAGCAAACACCCGGAATAGAGACTCATCCGGGTATAGGGAGGCTAACATTTCTGCTGAGACCATGGTGTGAACCGACCTAGCGAGTCTGTTCCCAGCGTCAAGCTCTGACTTGATAAGGCGATCCAGTAGCCTGGGAAGCTTCTCAGAGAAGAGAGATGAGGTGCAGTCCCGGTCGAGCTTATTCACTGAAAAAGTATCCGAAGCATTCCTCCAAAGGGCGGAAGAGCCCGGAAGAAGCAGCGAGGTGGAGTCCGTTTCCTTGAGGACAGGAACAGGGGAGCCTTCCTTGGCCGATTGGATGGTCAACTCGGCCACTTTATCCGTAAGAGGAATCGGAACGGATTGGGGTGTGGTAAAGATAGTATAGGGACCTTTAGGTTGGGTCCGTTTAGAGTTGACGCAACCCCAGTCAGCAAGAGTCCTAGCCCACACGGCTTGGGCCTGCTCCTTAGGGAAGATGACAGTCTTGTACCAACCGTGTGTCACACAATTGTACATAATTATTTTGTATATATTATTCTTGTATCTGCGCTCTTCCCTCGCACTAAAAAGAACCAGAACAAACATGTCTATGT
>NC_090725.1:157176026-157206026 GCF_036898095.1 Palaemon carinicauda | reverse complement strand
CTCCTCTTCCTCAAAAAAAAAAAAAAAAAAAAAAAAAAAAAAAAAAAAAAAAACCTGAAGTACTTGGGGTTTGGGTCTCTGCTAAGCAGGTTGATGTTGCTACCTCTTATTGTCCCATGGGAACTTGTTTTGCAAATCAAAATGGCTTTGGTTGGCCTATGATGTGGTTTTCTCTTCACACGCTGTCTCAAGAAATTTTGCTGATCTCTGTTATAGGGAGGAACCTTATAATTGAAAATTCTCTTCTTTCTTAAGATGCCAAAAGATTTTTCCCAACTTCTCTGGGAGTAGAGAATTAGCTGCCAAGATATTAACCTTAGGTTTATCCACTAAGGATTGGGAGAAGAGGTGTTGACAAATAGGGTTACTATAGAGGAAGGCCTTCACTTCAAATGTCTAGAGATTGCAAGCATCCAATACATGACACCCAGCCTAAAATTTTGCTTTTTAAAATTCTGTAAATCCTCATAAGTAGGCTTACACAGTAACTTGGTCATACAAGAACTAACAATCTGAGATCTCTAGCAGCTCCCACATCAAGAAAGACATGAAAGGCACCAGATTAAAATGTGTCTGCTGAACACTTATCTCTGTTGCTATAAGTGACTTTGGAATAGAAGGAAAACCGTTGCCCAGAAAATTTTTACCTGCACAAGATTCATATTTACTACGGAGAATAGGCACATGAAACCATTAAAACTCTGAGAATTCTTTGAACTCCCTAAGACCAGGTTTCCCAACCCTGGGGTCGCCAAGAGCTTTTCCTGGGGTCGCAAAAATCTCAAAATAAAAACATAAATAAAAATTCAAAATATGGCAGAACTCGCAGTAAAGAAAAAATATATAAACGTATTTGTGGATTTTTATTCATCGACTTGTATATATCTATTCATATATAAATATAAAAAATCTAAATTTTAATGGTGGTATCTGTGAGTGCCGTACGCGTTTGATACGTGAACAGCATCACCGTCAACATCCAAGTCCAACCAGGCAGCAACTCCAGCTGTACTGTCGCAGCGGGAAACACTGTCTGCAATTTGTTTGTCTTATATCGGTAAGTTGATGGATTTATACCAGTATAGTGATTTAGAATGTGCTGCATAGGTTGCACTCAGTCTTTGTTTCTTTAAAATTCTTAATTACTCACGAAAAAAGTGGTATGCCGACAATAGAAATTGAGTACTTCCCTTGCTGACGAAGTATTGAACTACAGTATGTCAGTGGATGATAGCCTATCACAGTGTTCATAATTGAGGCTTCTAAAACCACATGGTGCCCCCCACCATATTTAAAAAGAGAGATGAGCAAGGGAAGAGGAAGAGGAGAGGGGCCAGGGAAGGAGGAGGGGCACTTTTCATGCCCTCTCTGTCTACATTTTCCTCTTTCCCTTTGCTACCCTTTTCTTGCTCCTCTTCCCCCTTCCCCGTCTTTCCACGCCCCTTCTTCTTGTCTTTTCCAACCTTATGGTACCTCTCTTTTAGAAGTATATTTACTATCCCTTACTTTTACAGCCAATAACTAGTAATATATAATAATACATATACAACATAACTAGTGGGGTCGCGGTCATGGCTTGAGGTGCATGATTGGGGTCACCTGAAAAAAGTTTGGGAACCACTGCCTTAAGATAAACCCCTAAAAAGTGGAATCCACTTTTTGCTACATATCCCTCATAGATTCTAACACCACCGTGACCATTTTGGGGAGGATGGGTGTCTTCTGGCCTGGCAAACTCATCCCAACCACAGTTGACTCAAAAAGCTGTAATTAAGGAGCAATCATCGACTTCACCCCAGCATCTGATAATGCCACCACAATATTATTAAGAGCAGACTTGTGCGTCATCAATAACACTCCTTTAAGTTTAAACTGAAGACCCACCTTAGGGGATGGTTCCATAATACACAAAGACAATTGAGGTAAAATATCATAATCTGCAAATTTCACACTATCAAAGTGAATATCAAAACTTCTACAACAAAACGTGTTTGAATGAGGCAAGCAAGCACATCAAGTGCTAGATCACTATGGATTTCTCACTAGGGCCCCTTCTCAACATCCATAGCAGAAAATGCCCCTGCCAATTCCATCACCATTAACAAACCCAGATGACACAGGTGGGGAGACCACTCCCACTGGAATTTTCTTCTGAACCTAAAAACCTACGAGTCTAGGTAGTGCAAGGTCCCCAAGCTGGAATGGAGAGGGAGCAGGAAAAACAAAGGAACTTTTAAGAATGATTGGTCCTTAGATGGAACCACCATAGAGGAAGCAGACGGATGCCTTTACTGTTTAGTCAGCTTGCATTTCCTCTGAACGAGATGCAAGCTAACCGAACCTAGTAGAAATGGAAACTTTCCTATCGTAAACCTGATTCAGAGCTAACATAGCGAGATGGGCAAACCTAAGGGGGAACAACCAAAGGCTGCCTAACAGGAGAAACTGAAGTGTTCTCTTGGAGCCTGAAAAAAAAACAATCACCTCTTCAGGGTCTAGAAAATCTTGATTAGCATGCTTGGTCCACTACAATCCGTTTACTAAAATCCCCTAATGCCAAATCTTCTATTGGTAGGCTGGTATGATCTCAGAGTGCCTTGCTTTGCAAATACTCCGAGGAACCCAAAATCTTTAACTAAACCTTCCATCAACATGTAAAGGAGAGAAAAAAACTGCATGATCTCTCAAGCCTGCAGCTGATGGATCCTTGTTCTTAGCAGAATAAAGCCATTGCATGCAAATGGAACTTTCCGATCCCAGCTTTTACCACAATGGGCACAACTGTCATTATGCACTGAGAGTGGTATCACCTACGGTTGGCCGAATTGCTGCAAGCAAGCTGATTATACTCAACCTTCATTTCCATCAGCTGTAAAACAAAAATTTATAATTGACAATATAAATTCATTAGTATCTCCAAGGGCAAGAAAATGTACCTTTAACCCTGGATAGGTACGGTGGGTCGTTTGCGACCCCGAGCGTCAAAAAAAAACAGGTTTTTCTCACGTGACTCACCCCCGTGACTGAATTTGTGGGTGATCGACCTGCAGGAGGTGTCTCCCCTACACGCTCTAGTAGTGTCCAGATGTGCATTGCTGTAGCTGTACTCCTTCCCCGATTTCTGAGACGCGTCGGGGTCGTTCGCGTCCGAGTTTACCCTTCTAGGGTAGTTTGCATAATTATCAAAGTTATTACGTATTATGAAATTGTCGTAGAATGGTGCAACTTGTATAGGTTATCAGTTGTGGAAAGTCTTGGTGGATTGTTTGGCTACCATGTGCATGTTTTTTTTTTAGTTAAAATGTCGTTCATCACCACGAGGACCATTTTACCGCGAGTGCCCCTTTCTCATTTTTTTTCATTTTTTTGCCAAGTCATTTTTCCGTAAGATATTGCCAAATAGTGTCGTAAAACTTTTGCTTGTTTAGTGTTGGAAAGTGTGTCTAGATGATCTGGCTACCCATGCATGACTTTGTTTTTGTCAGATACGACGTAGTTATTGGTATATTGGGTATTTAACTGCGGTTACCAATTTCTGTTTTTTTTTCAATATTTGTAAAAATTACTACGTAGTAAGGAATTGCCGTATATTATTCATTTTTTTTTCATGTTTATGTGTTAGAAAGTGTGCCTTGATGGTTGGGCTAACACGTGCATGTCTTTTTTTTTATCTGAGATGTCGTATATTAGAATGTCGGGCATTTTACTGCGAGTGTCCCTTTTTCCTTTTTTTTCATTTTTTTGCCAAGTCATTTTTCCGTAAGATATTGCGAAATAGTGTCGTAAAACTTTTGCTTTTTTAGTGTTGGAAAGTGTGTCTAGATGATCTGGCTACCCATGCGTGATTTTGTTTTTGTCAGATACGACGTAGTTATTGGTATATTGGGTATTTAACTGCGGTTGCCAATTTCTGTTTTTTTTCAATATTTGTAAAAATTTACTACGTAGTAAGGAATTGCCGTATATTATTGATTTTTTTTTCATGTTTATGTGTTAGAAAGTGTGCCTTGATGGTTGGGCTAACACGTGCATGTCTTTTTTTTTATCTGAGATGCCGTATATTAGAATGTTGGGCATTTTTCCGCGAGTGCCCCTTATTATTTGTTTTGCATTTTTTTGCTTAGTCATGTTACCGTAAGGAATTGGCAAGTAGTGTCGCAAAACTTATATTTTTATAGTGTTGGAAAGTGTTTTTAGATGATCTGGCTACCCATGCCTATTTTTTTTTTTTAGCCAGATATGGCGTATATATAAGTATGTGTTCGATTTTCCTGTGATTGCCATTTTTTCGTTTTTTCCCATTTCTTTCAAAATTACTACGTACTAAGGAACTATCACAGAGTAATATTTCATTTATATGTTTATTTGTCGGAAAATATGCCTTGATGGTTTGCCTAGCACGTGGCTGAAATTTTTTTTTTCTGAAATGCCGTATATTAGAATGGCCATTTTTCCACGAGTGCCCCTTTTTATTTGTTTTGCATTTTTTTGCTTAGTCATGTTACCGTAAGGAATTGGCAAGTAGTGTCGCAAAACTTATAATTTTATAGTGTTGGAAAGTGTTTCTAGATGATCTGGCTATCCATGCCTATCTTCTTTTTTTAGCCAGATATGGCGTATATATAGGTATGTGTTCGATTTTCCTGTGATTGCCATTTTTTCGTTTTTTCCCATTTCTTTCAAAATTACTACGTACTAAGGAACTATCACAGAGTAATTATTCATTTAGATGTTTATTTGTCGGAAAATGTGCCTTGATGGTTTGACTAGCACGTGGCTGAATTTTTTTTTTTCTGAAATGCCGTATATTAGAATGTTAGCCATTTTTCCTCGAGCGCCCCTTTTTATTTGTTTTGCATTTTTTTGCTTAGTCATGTTACCGTAAGGAATTGGCAAGTAGTGTCGCAAAACTTATATTTTTATAGTGTTGGAAAGTGTTTCTAGATGATCTGGCTACCCATGCCTATCTTTTTTTTAGCCAGATATGGCGTATATATAGGTATGTGTTCGATTTTCCGGTGATTGCCATTTTTTCGTTTTTTCCCAATTCTTTCAAAATTACTACGTACTAAGGAACTATCACAGAGTAATGATTCCTCTAGATGTTTATTTGTCGGAAAATTTTGTTTACTTTTTTTTTGATTGAATATCATCAAATTTTTTTAGCTAAAATATTGTTTTACATTTTTTTTTTCGATTTTATTTCCCTTCAAAAAAATTTTTTTGGGTCAGAATTTTAATTTTATATTCGTAAAATAATCGACAATTATCCAGCAACCCACCATACAATTTTTATGCATATCCAATAATAATTAGATTAGTAAATAACACCTTGAAATTGACATACCCTTCCTACATTTCAAGTGGCAGATTAGGGAGTCTGAGTCAGTGTGGTTGGCGGCCATTTTGTGGACATATCCGAAGCGTAAGCTGCCCTATCTATATATATTCTTGTTCCCTATAGAATTTGTGATATTTTGGTATATTTTTACCTGCATAAATATCATATTATATATTAAATATATGTATTTTTTTACGGAATTTCTAAGTACTCAAAAAATTACCTTTAGATATGGCCCCTGATATAAATGTAATTTACAAAATAATGAAGATTTTTTTACATATTTCTATTTTAGGATAACATATGTTTATTCCCTAAAAAAATTAGCCACTTCCTATTTCATTTGGGTACCCAAAAAAATTCATGAAATTTGGACAAATTTTTTTGGCCAAAAAAAGTTACCCTTTTTTTCTCATTTCAGATCTTCACCTCCATGGGTCTGACTTCATCCAAAATACATCAAGATGTGTCCTAAACATTCAAGAATCAATTCCTAAAAGGATTTGTGTATATATGTATAAACTTTTTTTTTATGAATTTTTATGTCAGGTCTTTTTTTTTTTCTACTTAATTTTTTAAAATATTTATAATAAATAGTTTTTCTGCAGATGAGTAGTATTTATCTATACAGTTGTTTTAAGCATTCATTGAATTTTTTTTTGGCAAAAGAAAAAAGGAGGTTACTGCAAAAACTGATTTTTCAAGAATTTTTTTTGGCGTCGGGGTCGTTCGCGTCCGAGTATACCCTTAAAGGGGTGTCCGAGGACCGTACCTATCCAGGGTTAAGAAAAACTACCTAAGAAAGTTTAAATACATAAACTTATTGAGACTTCTACACACAGTATATATGTCTTGCTATCATACGACTTTCATCTCTCTGATGTGTCAATGCCCTTCCTAACTTTTAATATAAAAAATAAATGGTTCTGAAATAAAGTAAAGAGATAAAATCAACTTTCCATCCTCAAAATGTCATTACAGGAGCCGACCTGCAGTCTATCAATATGTCTATCTGATACTAATGCTAATGGGGAATTGAAAAGTAGAATGCCTAAATACATTCTCCACCATACACAATTCCTCTTAATAACTTTGTTTTCTTGTTCCCTCCATTTTCTATACTCTTAATATCAACTTCCGTTCATCCTTCTCCTGTACTGTTTCATAGTTTCATCACCGCACTCTTCTTCAGATCATTCTATTTCAGTAATGGTGCCAACTGGTTGCGTTCTATGCCAAACGTGCGTGGAACATTGGAGGTTTAACCTTACTTGTCCTTTATTTACGTAACTCATTAATTTAAGTAATCCAATAATTTAACCAGTATAGTTAGTTATATCTCTGTACTTATCCATAAGTCTGTTTACCTAGGATTGTTGATTGTCTGTGACATAAGAGATGCTGGATAACCTCCAAGCCTGAATACGTAGGGACTCTACTGAATTGTGGAAGATCCGGACATGAGAAAATCGTAACCGGTCTGGAAGAGGAAGCAACTCCCTTGGAAACTCCGACAGTAACAGAGGAAGGACAGTGTATCATTCTACTTGCAGCCAAAGTGGCACAATGAGTCATATTGAGGTTATGAGTCAATCTGATACTGCTGAGAACCTTCCTTATTAGGCAAAATAAGGGAAAGGGCTAGACCTCGAGAATGTCTCAAGGATGTTGTAAAATATCCTCTAATGCTGCCTCCAGTAATGTTACCAGGACATAGGATACAAGAAATTTCCAGTTGAGAGATGAAGCAAAAGTCTACGGTTGGTAAACTCCCAAAAACCATTTAGTGTTCATGTCCGAGGATTTAAAAACCACTTAGATCCAAACTATCTGAGTCCATCTGCCCAAATTGTCTGACAGAATGTTCTCCTTGCTCAAGTTGAAGCGGGCTATCAGGGATATTGCGTTGATCTCTGTTCAAAGCGGGATCTGTACCGCTACAAAGCAAAGGTGACAAGAAATAGTACTTCCTTGTTTCAGGTACTACCCTATTGTGGTGTTGTTGCTTATCAAAACCACTGTGTTGTATGACATCAGCAGTTGAGAATGCTGGAAGGTAAGTAAGGTTGTCTACTCTCTAGCATGTTGATATAGCAATTCCAATCTACATCAAACCGTAAACAAAGAAGACACTTTCCTAATATCTGAACACTGGATAGCATATGCATAAATGCATACATAGCTATCGCAGGCACTAAGATCTTGCCTAGGCGGTGGAATAAACCACTTATTCTAGACCCCTAACTACATTATGCATGTTCTGGGTCTAGAAAGGACATTCATCAGCTCAAGAGAGTCCAGGTGCCAGCAAACGCTCACTCAAGTGAGCAAAGCGATTGCCTTGATCGCACGCTGTTGAACGATCAGAAAAGCTCTGCCATCGCCTTGAGTGAACGCTGGGTGGACTGTGAGAATGCTTGCTTTAAGCAAGTCTTTCAGGCCATAGGAGTGCGAACCCCAGAGGAGCATGAACAAGAGTAGGCTCACTGATTGTGAGACATGAGGTTTTGGAATGGGAGTGCAGCCACAGGTGAGCAAGCCTGACTCCTGTGTTTTACCCCAGCAGGTAGAAAAAGCTCAGTTGTGTGAGGGCGAGTACAAACCATAGGGGTTTGAGCTGTGAGTGCTAGCGTGTGACGCTGCACTTTCAACCCAGCCAGGTGAGCTGATCGGCGATCACATCTGGACCATCCACACAAATACTTTGAGCACTGAGTACTAGCTGCGTATGAATGCATTGAGAGATTGCTTACTCCAAGCAACTCTCGGGTGAAAGGAATGCTCTCACCTTTATCGTATGCTGAGCATGCTGAGACAGCTTGCCGACCTGTCAAAACTTTACAACCGTGTAATACTACAATATCCATGATTGGTGCAGTTACAACTTTGAACTAAAAAGATATAAAATCAATTGACTTTACAAAGGGCTCCTGGCATTAACAAAATAATGGTTACATGTTCTTAACTTTGAGACGTTTCTGCTTATCTAGCTTAATAATAAGCAGTTGTCATATGATACAATTACCGAGAACAGTATTTGTGAAAATCAATGTTATTGGCGCTAGTTAAGGTGTAGCATCAAGCGAATGGGGAGGAGTTTCATCTGAGGAGGAGAAGGAGGAGGAGGGGCAATGCTCTCCCTTCCACTGAAATTAGAGAGATGTTAAGAATGTGGAAAACCCAGCATAATTTTGTAGAAACATATCATACAGATAGTAGGGCAAGCAGAAAATCTATTTATAGTTTACATAGGAAATATTTATTTTAATGTTGTTGCTGTTCTTAAAATGTTTTATTTTTCCTAAAGTTTTCATAGTTTATAAAGGAAATATTTATTTTAATGCTGTTACTGTTCTTAAAAGGTTTTATTTTTCCTTGATTTCCTTCCTCGCTGGGCTATTTTCCCTGTTGGGGCCACTGGGCTTATAACATTCTGCTTTTCCAACTAGGATTTTAGCTTAGCAAGTAATAATAATAATAATAATAATAATAATAATAATAATAATAATAATATGACTTCTTTTCAAGGCATTTAAAAGAAAAAGCAAAAGCAATCATCCGTAAATATATTCCCTGTCAAACCTGACTGTAACAGTGTAAAAAATGACGACCAAATGTCCAAAAAGCATAAATTAAAAATATGACAACCAAGTGTCCAAAAAGCATAAATTAAAAAAAATGACGACCTAGTGTCCAAAACGCATAAATTAAGTAATTCAAACGCAATAGCTAATGTCAGTAAAGAGAGATATCTTACAAGAAGTTCTCATGGAGGTAGATTTTAACTAAAATTAGTAACCCTCTCTCCTCTGCTTCCTACTACTGTACTCCTCTTCATGTCAGCCATGACTCTCCTCAAAGGTAAAGTGCATGTTAAATTGTGAATTACCTTTTATTTTCCTTTGAGAATTACTAATTCTATTCATTTCTAATGCTAGGGGACAATATTTGCACAATAATTACAATTACGAAATCTATAAAAATGAGTACAACTGTTTTTATAGACGTAAGGAAAGTATTGAGTGAATTTCCTCTATTTCTTAAGGGAAAAACTGTTTTAGCATGCGTGAATGTAAGGTTACGAGCTCACTACCATAACAAATTAAACTTGTAATCATAGGTACCACTGTAAATCTAAATGGACTAATATATATATATATATATATATATATATATATATATATATATATATATATATTTATATATATATATATATATATATATATATATATATATATATATATATAATATATATACAGTGAACCCTCGCTACTTCGCGGTTCGACCATCGCGGATTCACCACTTCGCGGATTTTTTCCATAACCCATATATATACAGTAACATATACATATATATATATGTATGCATGTACCTATGTATATATGTATGTATGCATATATATAGGTATGTATATGTGTATACATATAAATATATATATATATATATATATATATATATATATATATATATATATATATATATATACACACACACACACATATATATATATATATATATATATATATATATATATATATATATATATATATAAAGTAGGAAGATGTGATGTAGTTCTAAGGGTATAGTATGGGAAATATGTCTGGGTAATAAGCAAAGTTCTACCCTCCAGTTTGTTTCTTCATTATGATCAGAGATAAATGTAAACAAAACATTGGTTGCCATTTTTTAACGTGCTTTTTAGCGTGTTTAGGAAACGCATGATATAAAATTGCCTTTAATATTTGTGCCTGTTTTAGTTTAGGGTACTGTAGTACATGCATTAAGTGTTCTGTACATTAAAGGGTAGTTTGTTAACAGTACTACGTACAAGGGAAGGTTTTAAAAGTCTGAATATACATGTTGAATAAGTAGGTAAATATGGTGTCACTACTTCGCGGATTTTCACCTATCGCGGCCGCGTCTGGAACCTATCTACCGCGATAAACGAGGGTTCACTTATATATACGTACATATATATATATATATATATATATATATATATATATGTGTGTGTGTGTGTGTGTGTGATAAATTTTGCACATTTAAACGTGTTTTTCATATTTCAAATAAGCCATATATATAAATACATTAAATTCTGGATTCTCTTAACGACCTCGGGATCAGAGCCCAGGCGAAATCACTCAAAGACTACAGTATCTTTAAGTGATTTTGCCTGGGGCTCTGATCCCAAGGTCGTTAAGAGAATCCAGACTTTAATGTATTAATATATATGGCTTATTTGATATATATATATATATATATATATATATATATATATATATATATATAGATATATATATATATATATATATATATATATATATATATATATATATATATATATACATATATATATATATGTGTGTGTGCAAGTGTGCATGTGTGTGTGTGTGTATTACAGGCAAACTGTATAACCAGGGATTTCACAAAATGCCTAAAGATTTTATGCATTTGACGAAGTGACTGATTCACTAAGGCCTTTTGCAAAATAACTAAAATTTCCAGGCAATATGGGAAATGACTGAAACTTATTACACACTTTGCCTGATAAAATTCAGGCAAACTATGTAATTCTTGTATTTGTTTGCAATCAGCAATTTTATGTGTTTCTTAAGTATATATAGGTGTTAACGGATTCTTATTCACTGAAAATTGGTTTTGAATCTTTACATTAAAATAAGCTATTATTTCTTTATATCTGTTAAACATTTCCATATAATTTTCATGCAACTCATTTTCATATAATTTGTAGCAAGAGTTGTTTCAAGCACAAGTTTTCAATCTAAATTCAACTACCGTTAATTTAGTTTTGTTTAAAACGGCCTCTTTCTTTGATTTCTTTTAAGTATATGGGCAGGTAATTCACTATTCACCAGTGAGCTGATTGGGGATGTGCGTTTCCTGAAGGTTCATGCTGACTTTTGATGTGTAAGTGATCTTATAGTGCTGATTTATTTACTGGCAGAATAAAACTTTCAAATTTGGTATATTGGTAGACTTCAAAATGGCCAATGACTTTGAAATTAAATTTTGGAATAAGCTCTTTCGAGAGTATGATAAATGTCAAAAATACTTGTTGCCTAGGGATGTGTATAATTGAATAGTTGAAGATTGCTTTTCAGGATACACCTTCTAAGTCTTGCCATGGAAACTATATTCTAAAGAAGCAAGTACCCTGATCGATGTAAGCAGTTTAAGATTATAGTTTGGAGTAATTTGGAGTGTAGATTTAACTAAAACTAATATCATACTTTTAATATGTTCTCATTTCATAAGAAGCCTAGGCATTTCATGAAATGACTAAAATGACTAGACATTTCATGAAATTCCTAGGCTTTCTGTGAAATGATTCATGAAAACATTTTTAATAATGACAAAACATTTTTATTCTAAAGCATTTTTATATATTTCTATATTCATATATTAAATGTAAATTATATGTTTATCTTATTTGTTTTATCTATCCAGGTATGAGGTTCTCCAGTGTGGTAATGTGGAGAAACTGATCAAGGCTCGTTCATCCCCAGAGAACCAACCTTCCTACTATGTTCCTATTGAGGACATGTTTGCCATCATCCATCCAGCAGGCCCACATTGCTACAGGTCATGATGGAAGAGATCGCATGCTCAAGCAACTAAGTCTAAAGTATGAAATTATACAATATTGAACTAAAACTCTTATGAACCAGGCATTTTGCGAAATTCTTGAGCTATAAAACCTGGAATATTTAGTGAAATGCTAAAAATCTTTAGGCACTTCGCAAAATGAGTAGTTACACAGTTTGCCTGTAACACACACACACACACACACACACACACACACACACACACACACACATATATATATATATATATATATAAAACAACGAATATAGCCGTTTCTAGACCATTCAAAGACCAAGGCCTCAGACATGTCTTTACTCATGTCTGGGGTTTGGCCAGATTTTGTTTAATCTTTCACAACAAACCAACCAATTATGGGTGGTCCTAACCACTTCAGTTTTGCTGATCATGACAATACACAAACCATTTCACCATGTTGAGGTATCCCCGCTCAGAAAGGGTATATATATATATATATATATATATATATATATATATATATATATATATATATATATTCTTACAAAGTTGGTCTAGTGTAGAGTAAATATTTTATTCATGTATTTCATTTGTGTATTTAAGAGTTGTATAGCCAGCATGTAAGGTGAGTTCCTCTCTTGTAGGTTTACGTAATTGTATGTAAATTGCATAAGACTTTCGTCGTTCACTTCATTGTATTTTTCATTCAAGTCAGTATATGTAAATTTACAATATTTCCAAGAATTAACTTTTTATTTCACGTATTTTGCTACGAAGTCTTGCATAATCGCGATTAAGTGTGCTATACGAACCATGTGGGTATGAACAAGGGCTTATGTAATTTCTTTATGGTATTGAATCATGTTTGTGAGAAATTACGCAATTCTTATATTTGCCACATGTTTTGGAAGGTTCTCGAAACCCCAGCGTTACTTTTTATCTTTTTTTTAATATTTGAGGACGAAGGTGGGTGGGCCTAGCTGAGAGAGAGTCGTCTCGCTGGTGCGTTAGTAGGCGTCTGATAGAGATTGTTGGAAACTATAGCGTCACCAGAGCCAGCCCCCAAGCTTCTAGTCCCCTGACCTAAAAGAATCTAGAATAACTGTGTCAATATACATGTGCTCCTAGGAATGCGTAGGAGAGAACACCAGCCTGTCCAGTGGTTAACTTTGAAAGTGATTTTAAATTTATTGTGTTGTTGAGTGCTGGTATTATGTAAATTTTGTAACTGGCCTTATGATACTTATATGAAAACGTGAAGTATATTTGCATTGCTATCAGGTTAAAACTTTGAGTGAGCTAAAAACTCGTAAGTTTATCAGTTACTTTATGTAATTTCTATAAGAGTTTAAACTTTAGTTTTAAAGGTTAACTATTTTCATTAATTATCAAGATTAAATATTTGCGTAAAATTTAATTTCCAGTATAAGAAAGGATTGTATAATCTTCATAAGTATTACTTTCCTGTCTTAGTCTAAGGTTTTGTTCAGATTTAATATTTCGTGTCTAGTGATTATATAATTTTCAGATTGTAATATTTTCTTGTCTTAGTCTAGAGGTTCGTTCAGATTTAATATTTCGAGTGATTAATTTTTGGTATAAATTTTTTCAAAGTGTTGTCATTTTTATAGCATATATCTATTTTTGTAAAGAGTGTATTATTTTGATCACCAGTGTTTCATACAGAACTCTCTCATATCCCTGTTTAAGAATCGAAGTAAGTGGTTGTTTTGAATAGTTCTTAATAATAATTACCCAGTCTGTTTTGAGTGTACATAAGAGACCTGTGGATATTCAGCATTATTATATATTGCCGTCTGGGAGTTATATAATATCAGAATTTGGGTATTAATTTTTTTCAAGTGTGACAGAATTATATAAAAACAATATAGGTGAGTTTGGAACTAGGGAGGTTGTGTAACTTACCAGCCATAATATATAATATATATTTTTGGTGCCTAGACCCAGGAACCCTAATATATATACAGTATATATACGTGTGTATATATATATATATATATATATATATATATATATATATATATATATATATATATATATATATATATGACAGATAATAGCAGAATGAGTCCCTAGAGATTGCAACACCAGGGGAAAGAAGAGAACAATGGATTGACAAAATAAGAAAATTTTGATAGTGATGATGATGATTATATATAGATATTATACAGTATATTTAAAGAACATATACTTCATTACACACACACATATATATGTATGTATATATATATATATATATATATATATATATATATATATATATATATATATATGTATCATCATCATTATCAGCCATAACTATTCCACTACAGGACAAAGCCTTCAGACATGTCCTTCCACTCACATCTGTTTATGGTTATTCTATACCAACCTATACAGCAAATTTCCTTAGCTCATCAATCCATCGTCTTCTCTTCCTTCCTGGGCTTTGTTTGCAATCTCTAAGGGCCCATTCTGTTATTCTTATCAATCTAATATCTATTATTCTCATTTTATGTCCTAAACATGTCCATTTTTTCCTTACATGGTCAAATATCCTCTACTTTAGTTTGCTCCCATATCCATGTCGATCTTTTAATGTCTTCTAGTGTTATAATCATCATTATTCTTTCCACAGCTCTTTGAGTTGTAACTAGCTTATGATCTTAGGCTTTAGTAAGGCTGCAAGTTTGTGATACATAAGTTAATACTGGAACTGCTATTTGATTACATACTGTATATTTCTTATCAGAAAAAGTGGTATTTTGCGTTTCATAATCTCATTTTGTTTACCAAAAGCTCTCCATCCTATACTTATCATTCTTTTAGTTTCATTCTCAAGTCCTGGGGAAACCCTTACTGTCTGTCCCAAGTACTGTACTGTACTGTACGTATATTCATTAACAATGTTATTTTTCTGCATTTTCTTGAACATTACCTTAGTTTAAATCAAATTGTCTTTTGGTCATTCATGTCTACTTTCTCTATTCAAATCTTCTATAATCTTTTGTAATTCCTCTCACTAAACAGAACATATATATATATATATATATATATATATATATATATATATATATATATATGTATATATATATATATATACACACACATATATATATATATATATATATATATATATATATATATATATATATAATGTGTGAGTGTGTGTGTGTGTTATACAGTGTATTTATTATTATTATTATTATTATTATTATTATTATTATTATTATTATTATTATTATTATTATCATTATTACTAGTTTAGCTACAACTCTAGTAAAGGCAGGATGCTATAAGCCCAATGTCACGGACAAATATATTATTTTAAACAAAGGCTAAGCAGTAAAGTAAATGCGCCGAAAGTAGGGCGGATATTGTCGAGCTATCACCTTGTCTCCTTGATCCATGGTTTTTTGGGAAGCAGTTCGAGCCGCTTTCATTTTTGCTTGATTTTTGATGACCCAAGCACACGTGTACTGAATCCGTTTCCATGTCAACAGGTACACTTGGGAGAGGGGACGCAGTGAGAACCAGTATGGTGCGGTTACGTCACCTGCTACCCATAGGCAAGACAACCCCCTCACCCCCAGCAATGTAGGGGGAATAAGAACGCACAGACTGTGCAAGTAAAGGCAGTTAAGTTTGAGTCCTACTGGTGAGTGGGCCACCCTCACTAGGCCCACCGGCCATGGTAAGCCTACCACAGCCAAGGTGGACGTCCAAACGCCACACAACGTCCAATAGTTCGTTTTAGTTTAAATGTCTCCCCGTCCATGTTATGGTACCAGTTAAAAGTAAATTCCATTGTATTTGTCTGATGAAATCATTCAAGAGCCAGCGAGAGACTTATTAGTCTTCTGTTATTCACCCTCGAGATTTAAAGTTCTAATTCACTCACTTTGAAGAAGATTTCTGCTCATTTTCATTGAGAATTAATTAACTTAGACAATAAATCCTGCTTACGAGTTCACCATCATCTAATTCACCGCCTCCTATCCTGTATGATTTAGTTATTACCCCACGCCCCTATATCACCAATTAAGGGATCCAACAGGGAAAATCGCCAAGGGAGGAAAGGAAGTAAGGATATAAGTAACGGATAATGAATATAAAATATCTTTAGATAGGTAACATTAAACTAGAGAGTTATGGGGTCATTTGATTGGCCAGACAGTACAACATTGGATTCTTCTCTCGCTTCATTTTCCCTTTGCCTACACATACACCGAATAGTCTTGCCTGTTCTTTACAGATTCTCTTCTGTCCTCATACACCTGACAACACTGAGATTACCAAGCAATTCTTCACACAAGGGGTTAACTACTGTACTGTGATTGTTCAGCGGCTACTTTCCTTTTGGTGATGGTAGAAGAGACTCTTTAGCTATGGTAAGCAGCTCTTCTAAGAGAAGTAAACTCCAAAATCAAACCACAGTTCTCTATCCTTAGGTAGTGCCATAGTCTCTGTACCATGGTCTTCCACTGTCTTGGGGTAGAGTTCTCTTGCAGCACACTACTCTATCTTACTTTTCTTCCTCTTGTTTTGTTAAAATTTTGATATTTTATACAGGCAATATTTATTTTAATGTTGTTATTGTTCTTAAAATATTTTACATTTTCTTCTTTCCTTTCCTCACCGGGCTATTTTCCTTGTTGGAGCCCCTGGGCTTATAACTTCCTGCTTTTCCAACTAAGGTTGTAGCTTAGCAAGAAATAATAATAATAATAATAATAATAATAATAATAATAATAATAATAATAAACTAAGACTCATGTCAGCCTGTTCAACATAAAAACATTTGCTGTAAGTTTGAACTTCCAAAGTTCTACTGATTCAACTGCATCATTAGGAAGATCATTCCACAATCTGGTCACAGCTGAAGTAAAAGTTTTAGAATACCATGCAGTATTGAGCCTTATGATGGAGAAGGCAAGACTAAGAATTAACTGCACACCTAGTAACCCATACTGGATGGTAATGTCTAAGAAGATCTGAATGCAGAAGATGGCCAAAATTATGAAAAAATCTTTGCAACATGCATAAAGAAATAACTGACCGATAATGCCAGAGATTAATATCTAGATTAGGAATAAAAAATCTAATAGACAGCAAGTTTTTGTCCAACAATTTAAAATGAGATTCAGCAGCCGAAGACCACACGAGAACAATACTCGAAACAACAAGACCGAATATAAGAATTGTAAATTTTCATTTAAAAGCTAACTACCATATGGCTACCTTACACTACTCGTGTACAGATTTATAAATCCACCACCATAACTTGGCCCAAACTCTATACAATATACATGCAGACATATATGGAATTATTTATAAAGAACAATATTAACTTGCCAATGAAGTAAAAATAACTTTGTATATTACATCTAAGTATACACAAACAACTTAGGCTACTCTAGCCTAAAGCAAGACGAAAATGGCTCCACAACTTAGACTAGCCAAAAAATCCACATGAAATCGAGTTAAAACTCTAAAAGATGTGACAAAATACTTAAACCTAAACACCTCTATTGCGCTAATACTATTAGTAAGATTAGTGAATAATACTATAAAAACTTAATTATCTGTACTTTAACTTATAAGTTATAGAAACTTTCAAATAAAAGGTGAGACATTGATAGATGGTGGCTGGGAGAAAACGAAAACTCAGGTAGTATTTCATCAAGTGCTATAATTGGTTCTCAGTGATGGCGTGTCCTCGGACACAAAAGAATTCAGAGGTCTCCCTAATAATATCTGATGCTGGTTTGCACGTTGACTCACTGGCCAAAGAACCCAGAATAAAACTTGTCATTGGAGTTTTATGTTATATTGATTCCACATTCTAATCTTTAGCAGGAAAGCCCTTGGGGACCACACAGTATCAAAGCCTAAAAAATGTATGAATGAAAAATCTTAAATTTAAAAGATTCCTTGCAATAGGCTTAACTCTATACAGCAATACCCCACTTTACGTCAGTTCTGACTTTAGCAAGCTCATTCTTTAGTTAATTATGAAATACAAAAATATCATAATGTACAATTTACTCCGTGTTACCAGACCTAACGTAGGTTTCTACATAGTACAATAACAATGAAGTTCTGTACTGTACAAATCTGTACTTCACATGGAAGCTTATTAATGTAGGTATCTAGTTTTTATAAAAGGACAAAAGTAGAAGGACCAATAACAAACATCAGAGAGAGCAAAGCTGAGAATGTCATAAACAAATAAAAGTAAATAAAGCTGAAAGAAAATCAGGGGGAACAGCAGAAAGGATTAAGCCGGTGGGAAATCTAGGTAAAGAATGGATACACACACTATTGGAAAAGATCTGGGTTGTACAGGAAATGCCAATGAACTGTGAAGATAGTTGGATGATTGCAATTGTGTGAACAAAAAGGAGACGTGTTAAACGGTGGTAACTACATATAAATAAAACTTTTGGAAGCTCTATTTGAGATACTAGAAAGAATAATAGAGAGAAGGATCAGAGTTGATATATATATATATATATATATATATATATATATATACATATACATATACATATATATATATATATATATATATATATATATATATATATATATATATATATATATATACCCACACACATGAGAAGTATCTAGAAGAGAACAGGAAAGTTTGAATGGGTATTGTGAATCTTGAAAAGGGTATACGACAGGGTACCCAGAAGGTTATTCTATTGGTGTTTGAGAAAGAGAGGAGTAACGGAAAAGTTAGTGAAGCTATGCACGAGGGGGCAAGAAACTTTGTGTAGATCAAATATGGGGAGACTGAGCCCTTCCTTGTGGAGGTTGGTATTCATCAGTGATCTGCTCTGAGTCCACTTCTGTTCCTTGTCGTTATAGACACTATCATCAGTATTACCGAACAACAAAAAATTATGAAAACTGATGTTTCCTGATGATTTAGTCTTTATAACTGACACAGAAGAACTGAAGGAATGGTTTTTAGTTTGGAAAGGAGCTCTAAAAAGGAAAGGATTTAAGGTAAACTTTGAAAAGACATCCCAAATGATTAGTAGTAGAGAAGGACATGAAGAAATAAATATTCAAGAGGAAGAATGTAGTGCAGTGTTAAAACAGAACAATGAGTTTAATTATTTGAGAACAATAATAACCGAGAAGGAAGGTACTGACAAAGTACGGAGACAAAGGACGAAAGAAGCATGTCAAAAATGGAGAGAAGTAACTGTTGTTGTCTTACACAAGAAAATGCCATTATCAGGCCTGTAGACTATTTTATCATTATTGAAGGGAGGAAATTTACCAGCTCAATGAGTCAAACTTGACTCCAACACAACAAGTCCGAATAAATTCCGGAGAGATAAATCATAATATATATTAAAAGAGATTAATAATAAAATAGATTAGATGAAAATCTGTGTTTATAACAATCTAAATTCTATCTATTAAATCTATGCTTAAAAGCATTTGAATCTTAAATAAGAAAATTTCTCAAAATCTGATAAAATATCAGCTAATGTTTTCTGATATAAACTTAATTATTTTTGTCTTTTAAAACTATATGTTGTGTTTAAAATCGTGTCATACTCGCTACACTTTTGAATTATCTTATTAGGTGTACACATAAAAAAACCATCGGCCAATCGTGCATGACCAATAAACAATCTTGCTAAAAATGACTTCAGTCTTTTTGTCTTTCTGGAGTGATTTTCCATGGAGAAACCATTGGTTTTATCA
The DNA here is from genome assembly GCF_036898095.1 of Palaemon carinicauda. NCBI lineage: Eukaryota > Metazoa > Arthropoda > Malacostraca > Decapoda > Palaemonidae > Palaemon > Palaemon carinicauda. Next base: position 157,186,372 of record NC_090725.1, on the reverse strand, counting down.
GGACCACACTATAATATGTGGCAGAAACTTGGGCACTTGAGAGGAAAGATGAGGGACTGTTGGACAGAAACAAGATGAAGATGATGAGATGGATCATTGGATTATTACTACTGGAAAGGAGAAAGATTCACGATATAAGAAGAATGTGTGGTATATGTAATGTAAAGGAGAAGGTTAGGGAAGCTTGTATGGGATACTATGGTCATGGAATAAGAAGAGAGGAGGTGGAACCAATCAAGCGATTTAATAACATGCTAGTGATGGAGAGGAGAAATGTGTTGCATCAGTGGATCAAATCGATGGATATGGTAAGGAAGGATATGGGTGAGGCTGGAATGGTGGAAGAAGAGGCAGGAAAGAGAAATAGATGGCGAAAGTTGACTCGAGTGGCCGATCCTTCTATACAGTAGGACATATAAAGTTGAAAGAAGTAGGCGGTTGCAAGTACTTTTTGTGTTCAATATATGTAGAGGGAACATACAAGTCACTTTATAGAACAAAATCCGACCTACACTCAAATTCGACAGGTTTCTTGGAATCAATTAATGATGTAAGCTGGGGTATTACTGTAATTTCTTTTCAGCATTAAAATATAATACTTGCCAAGCTCCTTTGAAATCTTAGACCAACGTTGATATGAAATAGTTTCATCTGGATATTTAATCAGCAGTTCCTCTAATCTGAAAATATATAAATTGTAACATATTAATATATATAAAATCTTTTTTCGTAAGTGCGCATCAATGACCTTTGAAAATTCATCTTCTTTGCTAACACATTTATATATATATATATATATATATATATATATATATATATATATATATATATGTATATATATATGTATATATATATATATATATATATATATATATAAACTTATATCACTACTCAATTCTTGCTCTTCTATTCTAAAACTCTTCATTGGAATCACAGTAATACTTCCATCATGTGATTTCTAATGGGCTAAAAAAAGTCAAATTTAAGCATTGAAAACAGATCTAAGTTTAGATCTCCGCTACAATTAATTAATATTAACATGGATTACTGTTTGCGACAATTTTGAGCCAATAAATAACCAAAGTATTATAACTGCAACCATTTGTTCCGGCTGGAAAGAGGTGCAAGTAAATGGAGAAGTAGTGTAAATAATGCTCTCCTTTAACTTTCCACCATCTTTGAATTTTATTATTTTTCAGTACAGTATATGTAACTTTGAAAAAAAAAATCATATCCACTGTGAGTGGAGAGGCAGGTGGAAACACATGAATTCAATGTAAGTATTGATGGAAACTAACACGAATTTGATGCAGTATTGAAAGAGGAAAATTTTTAAAAACTTAGGGTTACTCTAATTAGAATTCCTGGAATAAATATGCGGAATACCACACTCACCCGGTAGGAGGGGCGTTAGTAATAATTCATTCAGCACATGTCTATTAACAAATTTATATTTCTCTAAGTGACCTTACATTTGACTCAAATTGGAAAACAATTAAGCAATGGTCTAAACAACCACCAATAGTATATAGCAGGGCTACTCAACTGGCGGCCCGCGGTCCGAATCCGGACCTTCTGAGCGTTGTAGTTGGACCCCAGGCCCCAAGAGAAGAAAATATATTTAAGTAACATGAAGGTCCTGGTGATGGATTCTTACAAGTTTATTTCCTTGGCTGTGAGTCTATATGTACAGTATTTAACTTACGAATGCTCCTAGGACCTTATATATATATATATATATATATATATATATATATATATACATATATATATATATATATGATTTATTTATTTATAATAATTTCCACGTGATTTAGCCTTTTTATGTTACTGCTCTTGCATTAACAGACAAAGAAAAAAAAAATCAGCTGGCTTTTGTTGTTAATGTATGAAAAGTCAACCATAATTCTTGTCAATACCATGACAGCTCAAGAGAGAGCAACGGAAAGTTCACTGAGAATAGCCTGGATCTTGGGAAAACACAAGAAATCCTTCACTGACGCGGAAATTGTTAAAGAATGTATGCTGGAAACAGCAGATACATTGTTTGATGATAAACAGAAAAATGAAATAAATGATAGAGTAAAGCAGATTCCATTGTCTGATTCCACATCAATGAGGAGAACGGAACTATTGGCTGTTGATCTTATGTCGCAACTTGATCAAGGACTGAAAAAAGCACCTTGTATCTCACTGGCTATTGATGAATCAACAGACAATACCGACAATGCTCAACTCATTGTTTTTGTGAGATATTATGATGCAGGGGAGAAAATATTTTGCCAGGACTTGTTGGGTGTGACTGGCCTTAAAGGAAGAGCACGGGGAGAGGATATTTATGGATCCTTGAAAAGCATGTTAGAATCAAGAAATATTGATGTCAAATCCATAATTTCAGTGACTACAGATGGAGCTCCAGCCATGGTTGGTCGAAAGAGGAGACTAGTTGCAAGATTAAAGGAAGATAATCCGGACATGATAAGTTACCACTGCATAATCCACCAATCAGTTTTGTGTCCCAGTCTGGGAGATGAATATGGTGAAGTAATGGAGACTATTATAAAGCTAGTAAACTTCCTTCGATCATCGTCAGCACTACAACATCGTCTACTACGAACCTTTCTTACCGAGGTCAATGCAAGCTCTGACGATTTACCTGTGCACAATAATGTGAGATGGCTAAATAAGGGAAAAGTTTTGGAGCGATCTTGGGCAATTAGGAAGGAGATGCAGACTTTCCTGGAGGATCAAAACAGAGTGAAAGCAAAGGCATTTTCTGAATATTTGAAAGATGACAAGAAAATTGAAAGTGTTGGATTTTTGGCAGACATAATGTCACATTTGAATGATCTCAATGTCAAACTGCAAGGGGAAAAACACACTATCTCCAACTTGATCTCAGCATTTCAAGCTTTCCAGAAAAAAAATGAACTTTTCAAGGACGATATTCAGAGCCAACTTTTCCATTTTCCGAGACTTTTGTAGGAACGTAAAGATGAAACAGACACTAAATATGTCTAATTTATTGAGAAGCTGATCAACAATCTTAAGGTACGCTTTGATGATTTTGTTCTTGGAAAACAGTTGCTGCTGTTCATTCAAAACCCTTTTCTAGTGACAGATATCACAGAATTTTGAGTGGAAGCAATTCTCACCTGGAATTGGGTAGATGCTGCTAAATTCCAACTGGAACTTATTGACTTTCAAGAAAATGTAGCGCTGAAACAAGTATTCTGTAATTGTACACCAGAAACATTTTGGTCAAAAGAAGGATCACCTGCTAATTTTCCTACTCTTCACAGATTAGCAGTGCAAATTCTCACGATGTTTGGCTACACTTACTGCTGCGAATCTGCTTTCTCAACTATAAACCTAGTGAAGAACAAGTTCTGCTCCTGTATGACCTATGAACACCACCACTGTCTTCGACCCGCTATTACTCCATTAGTACCAAAATTTCGGGAACTAGCAAAAAGCAAAAAGTGCAATTTCTCTCACTAAATTCTTGTTGTGGTGTTTTGATTTTTTTTTATTTGAAAATTCATTTTATTTTCTGAGAGGAAATGTTCATATCTTGGTATGTTTTAAAAGAGGTAATTTTTTTATTATTAAAATACCATAATATGAAACAGTATTTTTTTTTCATTTTAGAGCTCTCAATTTCAATTGCTTTTATAGAGAAAAACATTCAAGTCTTGCTATACTTTAGGTATAAAATTTAATACTTTTATTTCCACGTTTTTAAAATTTGTATAAATAAAACAAACAGTGAATATGAAGTTAATAAAAATCATGGTTTACTACCCTGTTCTTGAATTGGTTGTTTTATGTCTTTTCGTTCCGGCAGCGGTATCGTATGCATTGACTTAGTGTTTGTGATTTCGCTTTCGTAACAATTTTACTGTACGTACTGTTATCGTGTGTGATCCTACGATACATCATTAGCCATGGCTACCAAGAAAGTCACTGATGTTAAGGGAAAGAAGAGATGGAAATAATCATGAAATACGAGGCCAGCATGCGGTTAAGTGTGCTCGTGAAGGAATATGGCCGAAATCCATCTACGATAGGAATTATCCAGAAGCAGAAGGAAACTATCAAAGGAGAAACACCTTCTAAGGGCATGACTGTTTTCTCCAGCAAGAGGAGCCACCTCCACGATGAGATGGAGAGACTGCTGCTTGTCTGGATAAAGGACAAATAAATGGCTGGAGAAACTATCACCGAAGCGATAATCTGTCAGAAAGCCCACGCCATTTTCGGTGATCTCGTGCATGCTCAGGCCGAAGCCGATGCAGGAGAAGGAACATCGAAGCAGGAACCTCCAGAGTCCAAGGCTTGTCATGGGTGGTTTGAAAAATTTAAGAGATGCTCAGGCATTCATTCACTGGTGTGTCATGGGGAGGCTGCAAGCTCAGACATGAAAGCGGCCGAAGCTTTTGTTAAGATGTTCGACGAGTTGACTGTCCGGGAAGGCTTCAGTCCCCAGCAAGTCTTCAATTGCGATGAGACTAGGCTTTTTTGGAAAAAAAAAATGCCTCGTTGAACGTACATCACGGCAGAAGAAAAGAGGCTACATGGGCATATCCTATGAATGACAGGTTTACCCTTGCACTCTCTGCAAATGCCAGTGGGGATTGCAAGGTGAAACCCCTGCTGGTGTATCACTCCGATACTCCTCGAGCCTTCAAGACCAACAAAGTCACTAAGGAACATCTAAATGTGCTGTGGAAGGCTAATGGAAAAGCCTTGGTAACAAGACAATTGTTTATCGAGTGGATAAATATTTGTTTTGACCCTACTGTGAAAAAGTATTTGGAAGAGAAGCTCCTTCCTATGAAATGCCTGCGAGTACTGGACAATGACACTGCACGAAATCATTGAGAGCACAAACCTCACCCTTTTTCAATTTTGGAAGGAGCAATTTTTTATTGTCATATGCCTCAAAATGATCGATCAAGCTTGGCAGGAGGTTTCGAGGCGCACCTTGAACTCTGCTTGTTAGAAGCTGTGGCCTGATGCCATCAAAGCATGAGATTTTGAGGGCTTCCACGCAGACCAAACTGTGGACGATTCCGAAAATGTTGACGATCCTCAACCTGATGCTCAATCTGAAGTTGCCGAGATCATTACACTCGGGAAGTTCATGGGTCTGGAAGTTGACGAGGCCGACATTGATGAACTTATCCAGGAGCACCAAGAGGAACTTACGACGGATGACCTGAAGGAGTTGGAGGCCATGCGAGTGAACGTCGTTCAGGAATAGTACAGCGGGGGGAAGGAGGATGACCCACTGACAACGGCAGAAGTTTAAGAGGGTCTAGATGGCTACCTTAAAATGGTGGCTCTCGTAGAAGAGAGACACCCAGAAAAAATTCTCACAGGTCGTGCGCCCGAGTACTGTAATGAAGTTTGCCTGAGTTATTTCAGGAAAATTTTAAGAAGCAGGCAGAAACAAGCTTCTCTGGATGATTATTTTAGTAAGAGGTCTTTGGTAGAAGCAAACCAAGCGCCAGCTAAAAAACGAAAGAAAAGTGGCAGTAATGAAGAAAATACGAAGTGTAATTAAATTTAGAAAATAGATAATGTAAAGTAAAAAATAAAAAATAGAAAAAGGAAAATAAAAGAAATTTCATTTCAAGTTTATCGTAAAGTTAAGTGTTAATATTTCCTGCCATTTGTAGATGCGTTTCCTAAAATTAAGTGTTGATGTTTTCTGTCATTTATAAATCTGTTTTGTAAAGTTAAGTGTTTACGTTTTCCGCCACTTGTAGTACGTAAACGTTTTCCGCCATTTTCCTCCTCCTCTACCGCCCTGCACTTTGCTCTCGGACATCGCCTCACTCCAAAGGTAAGGTTCCACATTTTTGTTACTGTATCTTTACTGTTTGCTCTAATTAAACACTTCTATTTCAGATTATCAATGTTAATTCATTATTAAATGATCATAATACAGTACTTTTCATATATCTAGTACTGTTTAGTGGTGAATATCTTTTTTATAATAATTTAATGTGGTGCTTTTCTAGGGTCTGGAACAAATTAGGCTATTTACATGTAAAAGGCAACTCGCTACACGAAAAAATCACTTTACGAAAGCCCTTACGGAACCTATTAATTTCCTGTTGTGAGGCATCACTGTATCTACTCAGAAAGATCAGATGGAGTTGGAAGGGAAGGGGTAGGAATGATGATGAAACACAGAGCAGAAAAAGCATCAACCGAGTGGAGAGCTGTAAATAGTATATTGTTACTTTTAAAGTTCAAATTAAAGCAGTGCAATATGAGTATTATAGTTTGCTATGCCCCAACAAATGATTCCCCTAAAGAAAGGAAACGCAAATGCTGTGAAGATCCCTGAGAGGGATATGAAAATTGTGATTGGCAACTTCAATGCTAAAGTTGGAAGAAATTATCAAGGTATAGAGAATGTGATGGGTGTCGAGGGTCTTGGCAAAGTTGCAAATGAAAATAAGAGCACATTTCATAAGTTCCTGTTCAGCAAACAATCTTGTCATTGGAGGTAATCATTTTCAAAACAAGAACATTCACAAGTATACTTAGACTTCACCATGTGGCACTTAAAAAATCAGATAGATCACATTGCTATTAATAAAGAGAGAAGGAGGACTCTGAGAAATGTAAGAAGCTATAAAGGTGCAGATATTGGTAGTGAACACCAGCTCCTCATTGCCACACTTGAAGTGAAACTGAAAGCACTCAGCAGAAAGATGGATAGAATGCTTAGGTTTCATACAACTAAGACTTTAGAAGAAGAGCACAGAGAAATATTTGCAATTGAATGTAGGAATCGATTTGCAGTCTTAGAGATTCTAAGAGACAAAGAATAGACAATTAATGAAGAATGGTGTGATATTAAGAACATATATCAGTTAGTTGATAGTGAAGTCTTGGGACACACAGTAACAAGAAAAAAGCTGTGGATATCAAATAATACTTGGGATATTAAAAAAAAAAGGAGACAGAAAGAAATTGATTATTGGAAATTTTCGAGGAAGTGATGAAAATTACAAGGTAGACCATGCTAAGTATTCTAGTAATGACAGTGAGGTCAAAAGAAAAGCCAGGAATGACTGGAGGGAATATCTCGACAGTAAAACAGATAAGGCTGACAAAGCTATGAATTCAGAAAGAGGCTATGGTGTAAGAATTGCTCAATGAATTATTAAGGAAATCTCGACTGGGGCAAAGAAGAAGCATATACCCATCAAAAATAGAGATGGCTCTGTTATAGCAACATAGGATGAAGAAAGACAACGTTGGATGGAATACTTTACTGAGGTTATAAAAAGGAGATATGAAGGGAATAATTTGATTGATATACCTTAAGCTGGGTAAGACCTTGATGTGCCTATGAATGAATTCAGTGTGTTTGAAGTAGAAGCAATCCTCAAAAAACTAATGAGATGGAAAGCCCCCGGGATACGATGGAATAACTACCAAGAAGATACTGGCCGAAAATGAAGTGACTCCCAAACTACTTACAACATTATTTTGTAAAATATGACATGAGGAGGCAAAACCTGATGAATGGGAGTTAGGAGTGCTGGTGAAAATAGTAAAAAAAGGAAACCTGACTGATTGCAATAATTGCAAAGGTATAACACTTACGTCAGTTGTTATGAAAATATATAGTATGCTTCTTATAAACAGACTGGAGAGAAAGATTAATAAAAAGCTGACAGATGAACAAGCAGGATTTAGAAAAGGTAGAAATTACACTGACCAAATTTTCATTTTGAGATATGTTGTACAGCAATGTGTAGAATATAGAAATCCACTTTTGATGGCATTTGTGGACTATGAAAAAGCCTTTGATAGTGTGCACCGACATTTTTGTGGAGAGCCCAGCGTTATTATGGAATTCCTCTTAAATATGTAAATTTGATTGTCAGTTCATGAGCATAGCAAGTGCAAAGTTAATTTAATGGAGTCTTATCAAATGAATTTCCAGTGAAAAGCGGAGTACTCCAAGGGAATGTGTTGTCACCTATGTTGTTTATCCTCCTAATGGATTTTGTAAAGCGTAAAACAGTCCGAGATGGTGGAGAATGATTGGACTGGATTGGTGATAGTAATTTATTAGACCTAAAGTGTGCTGATGATGCTGTTCTTGTTAGCAGAACACCACAGGATTTTGCAATGCTTGCTTACCAGAATGCATGAAATATCACACGATCTTGGGCTCAAGATAAATAGAAGAAAGACAGAGATGATGAGAACAGAGTACGCAATGGATGATGAAATATCATTGGAAGGAGAAAATTTTAATGAGGTAAAATCATTTCATTATTTTGGAACTATGATTTCCAATACAGGTTCTTTAGAATTAGAGTTTAGTGAAAGATTGGAAAAGCAAGTCAGACAATGACTACTTTCGTTAAATTAGGAAATCAAATTACCTGAAATTACAGATAAAAATCAGACTACATATCAGTTTGGTGACATCGGTGTTACTCTATGGACGTGAGTTATTATATGACAATGAAACAATCTCCTATAGATTTAATAGATTTGAGAACAAAGCCCTCAGAAGGATATTGGGAGTTGAATGTTAGGACGGGATTAGAAATGAAACTATGAGAGAAATTACTCGAGTGCCATTTGTGTTTGAGATCATGATGAGGGGTAAATGGAGATGGTTTGGGCATGCTCTTCGCACTCCCCAAGAGAGATTAGTTCACCAAACATTTAGCTGGGCTCCACAAGGCACTGGAAGAGTTGGAAGACACAGCTCAAGATAAGAGACGACTGGCGAAATGTAACCGACGCCCTATGCGTCAATAGGCGTAAGATGAGATAATGATGGTGATGATGTATACCATGAGAAAATACAAAAGAAAGTCCTTTCAAACAGGATTTGAAACATGAACATTGCACTTATTTACACGTACAGTTAGAATCAAAAGAATGCCAACACTCAAGGGAAAACGTTCGTCAGATGTCTCTAGTGTTCCCATGACAAAACAGACAAGGTGTTGCTCTTCTTAGTACTGCTACAAAATGGGCGGAGCCTTTTCCAACCTTAGCGAATCAAAGACTCTGTTAGCAAAAGCATACTAATGTTACAAATCGAGTTTCCATAATTCAATTCTGTATCATCATTTGACGTCTCAACTATCCACAAAAAATACAAAACACACACGTGCGTGCATATATATATATATATATATATATATATATATATATATATATATATATATATATATATATATATATATATACTGTACATACATATTATTTTTTAATTACTATTTTTTCGTAGGAGGGGCCAAGTAGACACTTTCCAGGGAAGGGTCGGAGGGGAAGAGTTTCACCTTAACCACCCTTCCCCCGTGCCCCGCTCAGTCAAACACTGAGAAAATAAGGAAGGAAGTCATTTCTGTTTTAGAGGTTGTGGAGAAAGGTTAAAGGTTGGTTCTTGATGCAGCCTGTAAGATATTGTATGATTGCCTCACTGTTATTTGATAACGGTTAATGTTCTAGCAAATATTTCTAACCGTATTCATTATTAGTTGATTTGTAGAGATAGTAGCAGTAGAATAATGTAACTGCTGTTGTTAGAAGTTTGATAAGTAACGGCATTTAATTAGCAGCTTTGCATCATAGATAATTATCAATGATGAATACAATAGATACTGATGACTGCTTAGCACCTTGATTACAATCAGAATTTAGTACTTCGTATCGAAAAGAAGTTATATTTAGGTAAATGAGGACGTAATTAGATTCTGGCAAAAGCTATCAGAAATTTGTTTTATTGACAAATCAAATAAAAAAAAAGCTACTTAGTCTCAGAACGACGTAATTTTCTGAAATTTTGTCGTGAAACTATGATATGCTTATTTTCTCAAAATGTATTCTCCACTAATTTACAGAAAAAATACAGGTGCAGATGGCACAAGCACAAAATATTCCCCATGCTAATACCCTAAGTTATCAATGATTATATAATCGGTAGTAGCTCTATCTTGAGAATTACACAGCTTGGAGATGAAACTTACTTATCAATTTCATGCACAGCGTTCTTACAATCTTGATTCAAATAGAATTAACTCTGTATGATAAAGGCCCTATTTACAGCGTCGTTTCTTCTAAGTGATCAAGTGGCTCAGTTAGCACAGCTGTGTGCGGCTGGATGTGGGCCTTTGGACCTGGGAATTATTCCAGGTAAGTGGGCGCTTAACGAGCAAAAAATACATTACTATCTGAGAAGCTATAGTTCGGAGCGTTTGAGCAATAGCCATCCATACCAGCTCCTCGGCCTATCAAGGTAGTAGTTAAACCATAATTTCTACAGCTGATACAATAAGCGGGGAAAGGGA
>NC_090725.1:157156026-157171026 GCF_036898095.1 Palaemon carinicauda | reverse complement strand
AGGGCCTTGTCCAAAGACCATGAGATGGGCTTTGGTGGTGCTTTTGCCAGATCCACTTGAAAGGCATATATAAGAGGTCTAGTCAAGGCTGACTTGCACATAGTTATCGTGTTGGCCACCAGATCTTGATTATGAAAGTGGACAAAGAAGGACAGACAGAAGTTCATTGAAATTTCTTTCGGTCCTTTTGCTTTTACAAAAGCAACCCACTTTTTCCAAGATGACTCATATTGTCTTCTAGTTGACTTAGACTTGTTTTCTTCTAAGAATTCTATATTGCCTTCTGAGATCCCAAATCTTTTCCTAACTGCTAGGGCAAGAAAATCATGAAATGAAGGGTTTGGGCTCTCTATGATAAATCGAAGGCAATTAACTTCTGAACCTTCAGTACTAGGGCTAACCTCTGCCTCAGTTCCTTCACTAAAGGGAACCAGTTGCTCTTGGGCTACTTGGGAGCCAACAGAGCCACTCCTCCCTGGAAGCATCTCAGCATGTTAAGGACCTTCAGCAGGAGATTGGATGGGATGAACAGGAATTACTGAGTCCATCCCTTCCATACAAGAGACATGGTGTCTGTTATCTCCACTAGAGGATCCTCATATGGGGCTACATATGAGGGTAGTTTTTTGATGACGCTCGTGATGAAGAGGTAGATCTGCAGCTCGGGGACTTGTTCCCATCTGGGAGAGAATAGGTCTGCGTCTGTGGACCATTCTAACTCTATCGGCTTGAGCCCAAGTAGAGCATCCTCTGTCACATTGCGGATCGATTGTACATGAACTGCTGATAGGTGCCATCCTTTTAGGCAAGGGATGGCTAACATCACCTAAACTATATGAGACGCTCTCTAGCCTTCTCGGTTCCGACGTCTCATTATCGCTTCGATGTCCCAGATCAGCCTGAGGAGGTCTGATCTGCGTGGAGAGAGTTTCCCCACCCACGACAGGACTAACATGATCTTGGATAGAAATGACCGAATCCCTTGGATTTTCCTCTGATGGGAGTGAACACTCCATTCTTCCGATTAGGCATCCATGCGGATGATCTTCAATAGTTGGGGTAGTTGCAAGGGCCCAGTCTTCAATAGGCTTCTGGCCTTTGACCATTGTTAGGGAAGTGATTAAGGAAAGACCGATATCGGTCCTTTTAGATCTCTTCGAGCGTTTGATGCGTACCTTCTCCAAACTCTTAACACATCTTTCAGCTGTGCTCTTAGCACTGGGTCTGTCACTATTGCGAACTGGAGAGAGTTCAGAACTCCTCCCTGTTAGCGTCTTGGAATCCTGACTGTTACAATAGTCTCTTGACTGACCCTGCGATCTCCTTTTACATCCCCAAGGGAAAGGAGAGCTGGTGTGACCACAGGTTTCAATGGTTTTTTAACCATTGAAGCCTTTGAGCTGGAGGGAATCAAGATTTCTTGAAGCTGATCTTGCATCCCGGATGTTCCAGGAACTGGATCACTTCCTTGGATGCTCATAGACCAGCCACTTTGGGTGCTGCCCACACCAGCCTTTCGTCCAGGTCCTTTGTTACCTGAATCATTTCTAGGCTTGGTTTTTGCGTGACTGTCCGTCAATCCCGGGAAGATACTTAGGACTGTGTTTAGTCTGACAAGTATCTTTCCTAGGACATACGTTATCCTCTGTAACTTGAATCTTAGGTAGGAAGCTCCTACTGAGTGGAACCTGCCAATGGGCATCTTTCAGGTCCGACAAGACTGTGAGCACCCCTTTTTGAAATAGGGTGCTTAAGTTCAGAAGGATTAACATTCTGAACTTGCTGTTTTATTTGAACTTGAGTGGCGACAAGTCCAGAATGACTCTGAGTTTTCTTGAGTCCTTCTTGTGAACACCAAACAGCCTTCCCTGGAATTCGATGGACTATACTTTTCTTACCATCTGTATGCTCTAGAGCTCTAAGGTATACTCTTCCAGGACGGGGTTGGAGTGTAGGAAGAGTTGAGGAAATGATGGTGGAGGCCATCCTAGTCCCATCTTGATTAGGCCTTGGACCCAAGGATCGAAGGTCCAGCGACCTTGAAGGAACCTCCCTCCTACCAGAAGCGTCTCTTTGCTTCACCTGATCAGAAAGTTTACATCTTCGACCGCTCGCCTGTGGCACCGCGGTCATTGAAACTGTGGGATGTTGTTGAACAACCCGAGGAAAATTTCTAGACTTTTCCATCTTCCTTTTAGGTTGGGGACTGACATCCGTGGAAGACTTTCTTTTTGAAAGGATTCCTCACTTCTGGAGAAGTCCTATGTTCTCCGTGGTGGCTTTGGAAAGAGGTCTCTACCCCAGATGTTGGAAGATATTAGATTCCTGGTTTCGTGTTTCACTGTTGCGGCAGCAAACACAAACTCCCTACAGGCTCTCCTAGCCTTCATAAAGGCATAAAGGTCTTTTACTAAGGTGGCCATATGCATTTTGGCCAAGACCATGAGCATGTCTGGCATACTTTGATGGACTGAACACAACTCTATGTAGTTCTGTAGGGATAGGGAGGCTGCAAGTCTCTCCTTTGTCTCTTGTTCCTTGCACAAAAGAAACTCAGAAAGTTTAGGGAGATTCTTGCTAAACTGTCATCTAGCGACATCCCCGTCTAGTTTTCCTACTGAAAAGGTTAAATGGCCTTCCTTCCAATCCTTCTCCATCATGGGTCAAGGCTGGTGGTGGAGGCTTGCACTCCTCGAGTGCAAGACATGATTTACCTGCCTCCACTTCCTTGGCAACAGATTTAAATGCCTTCCACATAAAGGGGAATGATATTGAAGCAGGAGCAAGAAAGGTAGGGTGTCTGTTACTTAGTGTAAACACTTTCGACACCGAGTAACCCGCCTTCCTCAGGCTACTTGACAAGATAGCCTGTGCCTTATCATGGTCGAGAATCATGAAATCCTTCAGTTCCGTTTCTTTTCCTGACGTTGGTTCATGCTTCAGTCGACTGAAGCAAATAGGGAAAGCATCAAAGCTTGGCCAAAACTGGATTTCGTTCAAAGGAACACCACCCATCTTCTCCGAGATGTAGAGTTTGCCGTCTAATATCCGTTCCAAAGGCTATCTGGACACAGGGAGGTGCGAATCGTGCCTGGGGCACCACTATTTCCCTACTTGCTTTCGGGAACAGTAAGCTACGCATCCTATCATTAATTAGGTATGGTTCCGGAGAGATTTTCTGGAATACTCTCACCCAGTTGCGTAGTTTCTTACGAGATGCATCCCTAGACTCCATCGACTTGGGATTATCGAAACCCTCGGACATTAAGGTCCGACATATATTGCAAACTTGGGGGTTCCAATAATGCAGGGATTCGGAAATAATATTGCAGGGGGCATGAAACCTGCATGCATTATGACCGTAAAAGTACTTACTCTTGATATTGCAGAAAACTGCAACACATGTCATCTGGGGTTCCTCCTGAAAAGAAAGGATAGCAGAATGAGTATACAATTGATTATCTCACTGATAAGCAATATGTAAACGTCATCTTTTAACTAAAATAGCTTAGGATAGTAAGCTAGAAAGGGATAGTAGGAGACACATACTTGTGTATCCCTTGCATGCAAATGCTGTTACCTCCCCTCAGTATCAACTATAAAGAGATTCCTTTATCAAGGCAACTCTAACGAAAGGGTTCTAACCCCTAGGGGTAGAAAAGTGTACAATGCCACTGCCCCTTTTTATTATTTAACACTGTGGGGTAAGGAGTATTGAAGGAATTCTATTCTTTCAATATAGGAACGGTCTCAGCAGAAGCCAGCACAAGGGTACCCAAGATATGTTAGAAAATAACTATTGTATAATCATACTATAGTTTTCCATTTGCAGTATATACTATATTGCAAAATACCGACTACTGTATAATTATATATATTGTAGTTCAGCCAGTGTGCTGCCATTATGGCTAGCATCTGACGGCACGGTCCAGCCGGCATGACGCCGACTGGACTAGGAAATATAAAAGACATATATTTGTGTATCCTACTCAGCCCATTTGCTGTGACCTTCCATTCCAATATTAAAATCATAGAGTTTCCTGATCAGGGAAACTCAAGGATAAGGGTTCTAACCTTTTAAGCATAGAAGTGTACTACCACCAGCCCTTTAATTTATTTAATATTGTAGGGTAAAACATAAACTGATTTCTAATCAGAATATTGAAGAAATTCTATTCTTTCAATATAGATTGGTCTCAGCAAACACCTGGGCAAGGATACCTAAGATATATTGGATAATAACTACTAGTATAATATATACAATAGTTTTCTATCTGCAGTATATCCTATACTGCAAATATACTGACTACCTGTATGAACATATACTGTAATTCAGCCGGCATAGCTAGTCCCTGCCGGCGCAGCCAGTATGCTAGCTAAAAGAGGGAGAGACAGCATGGAGTGCAGGCTCCCTTATTACTGTGTATGTATACACTAATTAGGGATGTAAATATCTAATTTACAGCCTTTCTCCAGAAAGAAGGTTCAAATGGAAGGGGAGAATGTAACATTCAGGCTTCCATCCAGCCACCAGTACCATCGTCGGCAAGGTCCGCACCCGGCAGCACTAGTACAGTCGGCATACTATCAGCTGAGTCAGCACCTTTCTGTGCTGGTCTGGCCGGCGGTATAACCCCGGCAATAGCACTTGTGGCCAGCAGTCAAAGGGAGGGCTGAAGAACATTTGTGACAGAAGAGACTTCCCACCAACAGCCATCATGGCTGCCAGCAGCCGCAAGCCGCCAGCAGCCGTCATGGCTGCCGGCAGATGACATGGCTGCCAGCAGCCTGCATAGCCGCCGGCAGTTTGTATAAAACATGGCCACAGGCAGCCAACATGGCCGCCAGCAGTCGTCGTGGCTACCAGCAGGCAGTCAGTCAACAGCTGTTGAGTAGGTGTCTGGCCGGCCCCACAATCCACCTGCAAATGGTGAGATTACAGGACGACAGCCCAAAGAGAAACAATGGCTAGGCCATCACAAAAGAACAGAGGGAGAGGGAAAAGGATCCTGTATGAGGTGTGGAAGGAGCCGGCAAGGTTGCCGGTCCTACACACCCTTAAGAAACTCTGTTTCAGTATCGGCGCCAGGAGAATTTCTATTCTCCAGCATAGGGTCTGCCAATAAAGTTAAGGGGACGGCAGCAGTCCTTTGTCACTGTGGCCAGGTGGGTTTTGGCCACTACCATGAACATTTCTTGGTTCTTAGGGTCACTTACCATCATTTCCGGAGTAGTCTGTAATGACATCGATGCAGCAAGCCTTTCCTTTGTCTCTTGCTCTCTATGCAAGAGAAATTCCGACAGCTTTGGAAGGTCCTCAC
The DNA here is from genome assembly GCF_036898095.1 of Palaemon carinicauda. Taxonomy (NCBI): domain Eukaryota; kingdom Metazoa; phylum Arthropoda; class Malacostraca; order Decapoda; family Palaemonidae; genus Palaemon; species Palaemon carinicauda. The sequence continues at coordinate 157,165,705 of NC_090725.1, read as the reverse complement.
CCAACTGACGTCCGGCAATATCTGCTTCCAACTTCCCGACTGAGAAGGTAAGGTGGATGTCCTTCCAGTCTTTTTGGTCCATAGGCAAGGTTAGGGACAACGGCTGGCACTCTTCCAAAGAGGGACATGGTTTCCCTGCCTCAACTGCCTTCAAGGCTGCCTTATATCCCTTCTTCATAAAGGGAAAGGCTCTAGTTGGAGAAGCCACAAAGGAGGGGTGCTTCTTACTCAAAGCAGGTACCTTTGAGTTCGTGAAGCCCCTCTCTTCATTGAGCTGGATAGTAAAGCCTGTGCATTACTATGGTCAAAGACTATGACCTTTGTCGGCTCCGTCTTCTCCTTTGAGGCTGGCTCCTTCCTAAGACGGACATAGCAGTCCGGGTAAGACTCCTTGTTGGGCCAAAATTCCACTTCTTCAAAGGGGACTAAACAGAACTTCTCCGACATGACAATCTTCCCGGTTGTCATTGGCATGTGTTCGGCATACCGCCAAGGGTTGGCATCTGAACATAAAGGAAGATCCTTCACGTTGAGCTTCTTCTGAGGCCCACGTGATGCTGCGAGTCTGTGCATCTCCAACTTCATCGCAGCTTCCTTATCGTCGTTCTTCTTTTGCAATTGTTGAATCATTTCAACAATAGAAGAAAGTGTCTTTCCCAGTTCACCTGGGATAGCAGACGATGTCGAGGGAACTGGTTCCGAGGCCTGAACAGATGAAACCGACACCTCGTCGATCTCTTCCTCCTCAGTTTCAGGAGCCTGGGTCTGCTCCTCTTCCTGATCTTCCGCAAGAAGGTCTTTTTCAGTGTACTCCGACACTTCAGACATCCTATCGTCCAGTTGGATGTCTTGTAGGGCGTCCGAGACTTCGGAATCTACCGGAATCTGAACTGTTGGGATCTCCGCATAAGGCTCAGGAATAACTGCATCCGCAGATGCCTTAGCAAAAAGGTAGGCCCTCATCTTCTCACTTGGAAGATAGGGTCCGGCAGTGTTCTTCTGAAAACCCCTTACCCAAGTTCGCAACTTTTCCCTAGCTGCATCCTTTGACTCCGCCGACTAAGGAGTGTCAAATGCCTTGGTAATCAGGTTAGAACAAACAGTACATACCTGAGGGTTCCAATACTGGCGATCACCTTTGGAGACTGCACGGGTGCGTGCCTCCTGCACAACTCATGTCCGCCCGCAGAAGTTCTTCCTGCGGACGTAGCAAAACATGCTCCCACACTTTGGATGGTCCTCCTGTAAAGAGAAGAGAATCCATGATTATCAAGTGAAAACATATCACTAGATTAATCTTATTATTAATATACATAGCTTATGACAGTTAAGCTAGAAAGGAAAGAAGGAAAGACACATACTTGTATTTCCCACACAGCCAATTGCTGTAACCTCCCAAGATATTAAAACTAGGGCTAATTCTCATTCTAGAAAAACCTTCAGAATATTTTCCTATGAGGAAAGTTAGGTGCAGCTCACACCAGATTATAAAAGTTTTAATATAAGGGATATTAATTTTAATAAAGAAAGACCTCACTTCCTTTATACTGTACAGTCTCACTAAAAGGCTGTACAAGACAACACAAAGTATGTTGGAAAAAACTTAGTGTTACAGTATACTCTATACTGTAGTTTTCTTAATGCAGCATATACTATACTGCAAAATAATGGCTACTGTATATGATATAATGCCATGCCAGCCGGCACGTACCTGGATATAATTCAAAGATATACTATCTTTGAACTACTGGGCGGCAGATCGCTGGTTTCTGAGTGCCAGCCGGCAACTGAAAAATGTCAGCACCCGGCTGCCGGCCACAAATCGTAGTAGCCGGCAGATCTTATGTTGTTCTTTTTTTAAAGAATCAGAGAACTTCCACTCACCCGGCTGCCGGCATACACTAACAAGAAAAACAGCATGGATGTAAGGTTGTAAAGTGGCACTGCCTTACTGCCTTCCATCCAGAAAGAGTGAACATATGGAAGGGGAGAATGTAACATTCTGGCTTCCATCTATCCACAGCATGCCGGGCTCTACCAGCAGATATGGATGGGAGACCAAGGGAGGTCTGGAATTCACTCGACAGAGAGTAGGCTTCTGCCGGCCGGCAGAAGACTGAGCCAGTCCCACATCCTAGCCTACACTAGGTACAGATGTAGAACGATGGCCAAGAGTTTGTAATGGCCAGGACATCACCAAAGGACAGAGGGGGAGGGGAAAAGGGTCCTACAAACTTCGATCTAGTATGAGACTTACCCCAGTGGCCAAGAAAACTCATCCTAGCCTAGGGTTGTCTGATAAGGAGGGAGATTGGCAGCACTTGCCATCTCCCTTAATACAAGAACGAAGTTTGGTGCTGTTATTTTGCTAGGCAATGGAAAATCTCATTCTCCAGCCCGAGAATAACAACACAGGACTAGTCTGCTAGACCACAGAAATAAGGAATCATCTCCTACAGAAACCTTCGGATGTGGTCTGGGGAGGCTAAGCCTCCTATGTCTGCACCTAACCTAGCAAAAGAATCTCATTCTCTATGCCAGGACGTCACAGACCCCAGACTGAATACTCTGATGTTCTGACCTCAGACTGCTGAATGGGTTCAGGATCGTCAACGATCTCGGCTTCGCCTCCAGGCTTCCCGAACCCCTCGAAGTCTCGTGCAGAGATAGCATCAGGCCACAGCTTCCTCCAAGATGAGTTCAGGGTACGCCTCGAAACTTCCTGCCAAGCGAGATCGATGAGTTTGAGGCATATCACGATATTAAAGTGATCTTTCCAGAATTCACGCAGAGTGAGGTTTGTACTCTCTGTGACTTGGAAACATCTCTGGAAGAGATGCTTCGTGTACAATTTTTTAAAATTTGAAATATCTTGCTGGTCCATGGGCTGGAGGAGAGGGGTGGTGTTAGGCGGTAGATATAGGAACTTTATGAAGGAATACTCGGCCAGAAGATATTCCTCGAGGCCAGGAGGGTGAGCTGGAGCATTGTCCAACACCAGCAGACATTTCATAGGGAGGCGCTTTTCTTCCACATATTTTCAGACAGTCGGACCGAAGCAGACATTCACCCAATCAATGAAAAATTGCCTCGTTACCCAGGCTTTAGCATTCGCCCTCCACATCACGGGAAGGTTCTCCTTGATGACTTTGTGGGCTTTGAAGGCTCGGGGATTTTCTGAATGGTACACCAGCAGGGGCTTTATCTTGCAGTGCCCACTGGCGTTTGCACAAAAAGCAAGGGTAAGCCTGTCCTTCATAGGCTTATGTCCGGGTAGCCTCTTCTCCTCCGCCGTGATGAACGTCCGACGAGGCATTTTCTTCCAAAAAAGTCCAGTTTCGTCGCAATTGAAAACTTGCTGCGAACTGTAGCCTTCCTGCAGAGTCAACTCGTCGAACGTTTAACAAAGGCTTTGGCGGCCTTCGTGTCTGAGCTGGCTGCCTCCCCATGCCGTACCACTGAATGAATGCCAGTCCTTTTCTTGAATTTCTCGAACCACCCCCGAGAAGCCTTGAACTCTGGGGGTTCCTGCTGGGATGTTCCTTCTCCTGCCCCTTCTTCGGCCTGAGAACGCACGAGATCACTGAAAATGGCGGAGGCCTTCTGGCAAATTGTAGTCTCAGTGATGGTGTCTCCTGAGATTTCTTTGTCTTTGATCCACACAAAGAGCAGCCTCTCCATCTCGTCATGCACGTGGGTTCTCTTATTGGAGAAAATCGTGACGCCCTTAGAAGGTGCCGCTGCTTTGATGGCCGCCTTCTGCTTCAGGATGGTGCCTATCGTAGATGGATTCCGGCCATACTCCTTGGCGATCGCACTTAAACGCATGCCAGACTCGTACTTTTTTACGATTTCAAGTTTCGTCTCCATCGAGAGCATCGTCTTCTTCTTCTTTCCTTCGGCAACATTCTTGGGACCCATAGCTACAGTAATACGTAATACAGTATAATACACTACGTACGTTATATACAGTACTAAGTATAGTAAACACTAATAGAGTACAGTGCACAGTAACGAATGTTTAATAACGATAACACGTGGCGTACGAATGTACTGTATATTAACACTACGTCAAACAAGCGAAAGCACACAATGTCTGTTAACGATACCGCGGTCGGAACGAAAAGAGAGAGAGAGAGATGAACGCCCGTGCGTAAGCAAGCTGGGATAGTTGCCGAACAATAGGAAAGCAGGATCTTATGGCGTTAGCTAGCATCTGAGTAGGGAGATAACCAATGGGTGAGCGGGAGGCTGTAAGTGAGTCTACCCAAGTTCAAAGTCTGGCGACGCGCGCTTTTTAAAATTACTCTCGGCGAAGAGTTGGGATCTCGTAAGGTTTTCGTATAATGAAATTTTATTCGTATACTAGGGCATAAAAATCTTCGAATCACTTTTCGTATCCTGAATTTTTCGTAAGCAGAAACTTTCGTATCCAGAGGTATCACTGTATACCCTAGGAAGCTACCTTAAAGGAACTTCCATCAGGACGACATGGTCTGAGCCCAAAAATCCTTGTAAATCGATCGAAAAAGTTAGATCAACAGGGAACACCACCATACAAATTTGCTACAAAATTAGGAATGTCCGCCATCTTGGATTTGGCACTGTCTTGATACTTAATAGTAGTATGGGAAGTAGGGTAATCTTGATACGGCTCCCCTTCTAATTTTGCCCCTTTCCCCCTTGAAGCCTAAACGCTATTCGGGGCAAAGATTACTATGTGGCGTGTCAAGAATATGTTCCCTGATATTATGCGATATCCTTGAGAGAAATTTTAAGGATATTCGTCCAAGGAGTTAGAATTCTGGAGACCTAAAGGTAAATTCTCTGGGAATATCACTGTAGTACATATATCCCTTAGGAAGCTACTATTAGGAACCTTCCATCAGGACGACATGGCTTGAGCCACATATATATATATATATATATATATATATATATATATATATATAATGTATATATATATATATATATATATGTATATATATATATATATATATATATACTGTATGTACTGTATACACAAAAATATAAATACATAAAGATTACCTACTCTATATCTGAAAACTTTGTTTTAACCCTTTTTAAAAGCATGAGTGGAGGTTTGAGCATGTACATCATCATGACTGAAACTCTGGAGGATTCACTACTTTGTAAGGCAAACAATTACTTCATGAATAGTTGTACTTAATGATTAATGTTTAATCTGTGACAGCTAAAGATGAAATAATAAGCTAAAATATCTTATCAATAATCTAAAACAAATAACTCGAACAGCTTACTGCTTATTATTATTATTATTATTACTATCATTATTATTATCATTATTATTATTATTACTAGCTAAGCTACAACCTTAGTTGGAAAAGCAGGACACTACAAGCCCGAGGGATCCAACAGGGAAAATACCCCAGTGAGGAAAGGAAATAAGGAAACAGAATAGTGTGCTCGAGTGTACCCTCAACCAAGAGAACTCTAATTCTATCCCAAGACAGTGGAAAACCATGGTACAGAGGCTATGCCACTACCCAAGACTAGAGAAGAATCGTTTGATTTTGGAGTGTCCTTTTCTTAGACGAGCTGCTTACTATAGCTAAAGAGTCTCTTCTACCCTTACCAGAGGAGAGTACCCACAGAACAATTACAGTGTAGAATTTAACCCCCTGTGAGGAGAATTTTTTGGTCCTCTTAGTGTTGTCAGGTGTATGAGGAAAAAGAAGATTGTATAATGAATAAGCCAGACTATTCAGTGTATGCGTAAGCAAAGGTAACATGAGCTGTAACCAGAGAGGGATCCAATGCCGTACTATCTGGCCAGTCAAAGGACCCAATAACTTTCCAGTGGTAGTATATCATCGGGTGGCTGGGTTCTCGGCCAACCTACAACCTTTCTCTATCTTAGTCATGGCCCCAAAAGAGTGAAGGCAGTGAATCCAAGTGCCATGTTATAAGAATACAAGGTAAATTTGATATGATTAGAGATAAAAAAGGGTAAAAAGTGAAAAATCTTGAGCATGCCTTAAACCTGGCTACGACAACAGTCTACCATTATCACAGACAACCACATCACCATCATTCTTTTCCCTCAATAAGCTCACCACTTCTCACTCCATTTTCTTTCATGTCCATTGGGCAGAAGAGATACCAATTTTAAAGTAAAGTGACAATTGCTAATGTGATGATATTATTGTACATTGATAGTTTAACATAGTAAATCTCTCTCTCTCTCTCTCTCTCTCTCTCTCTCTCTCTCTCTCTCTCGTAATTATTACTTTATATTTCCTTCAAATAATATATTCAGGTACTGGGGATGAAATCTTATTAAAATATGATAGCAGGTTGCAAGTACTTTTTTTGTGTCTGGGTAACACGTCACTAAATGAGAAGAAATTATATTCAAATGTATACACACACACACACACAAATATATATATATATATATATATATATAGATATATATATGTGTATATATATATAGATATATATATATATATATATATATATACATATATATATATATATATTATATATATATATATATATATATATATATATTAGTTTATAATTACTAGCTAAGCTACAACTCTAGTTGGAAAAGCAGAATGCTATAAGCCCAAGGGCTCCAACAGGGAAAATAGCCCAGTGAGGAAAGGAAACAAAGAAAGATAGAATATTTCAAGAAGAGTATTATATAAACTATACAAACTTTAACAAAACGAGAGAAAGTGATATAAAAAAGAATAGTGTGCCTAACTGTACCCTCAAGCAAGAGAACTCTAACCCAAGACGGTGGAAGACCATGGTACAGAGGCTATGGCACTACCCAAGACTAGAGAACAATTATTTGATTTTGGAGTGTCCTTCTCCTAGAAGAGTTGCTTACCAGAGCTAAAGAGTCTCTTCTACCCTTACCAAGAGGAAAGTGACCACTGAACTATTACAGTGTCGTAACCCTTTGGGGGAAAAAGAACTGTTTGGTAAACTCAGTGTTGTCAGGTGTATGAGTACAGAAGAGAATATGAAAGGAATAGGCCAGACTATTCGGTGTGTGTGTGTGTGTGTGTGAGTAGGCAAAGGGAAAAGGAACCATAACCAGAGAGAAGGATCCAATGTAGTACTGTCTGGGCAGTCAAAAGACCTCATAACTCTCTAGCGGTAGTATCTAAACGGGTGGCTGGTGCCCTGGCCAACCTACTACCTATATATATATATATATATATATAAATACACAGTATATATATATATATATATATATATAATTGTTATGAGTTATTGAGTTATATGGTATCCTGATAACTCATATATATATATATATATATATATATAATGGTTATGAGTTATTGAGTTATATGGTATCCTGATATCTCATTATATATATATATATATATATATATATATATATATATGTATATTTATATATATATATATATATATATATATATATATATACTGTATATATATATATATAATACCTTGACATACGAGCGATCCAATATACAAATATTCCGAGATACAAGCCACCCTACGAACAAATAGTTGCATTGAGATATGAGCACAATATTAATATAGGTAGTAGGTTGTACAGTATGTCTTTACAATACAGCAAATAAAATTTTTTTTTTTCATTGTTATTATTGATTTGAGTGGTTTTATAAGGCCAAAACGGATTAAATTTTTTATCAGTTATTCTATACGGGAAAAATTGAATTGAGATACGATTGATTGATTAATTTGATTTTAAATTCTCTGGCAACCTGAAGGTCACTGACACCGATATCATTTGTTATCAAGAATAAGAGAGTATTTAATTCAAAACCATAAAAGCAAAAATGTCCTTATAAAATTTGAATAGCTTTTAGAATACCTGCTAGAGAAATAAATCTAAAAATACCACTGGCATAGTATAACACATGCTGTCCAAGAATCTTGGCAAGGAAGAACCTGCTATCCTCACCTCGAGCCTCAAACAGATATCTATTTCCTTCAGTACTATAAGTGGGGTATTCAGTAAACAAATGCACACTGTTAAGGGTACCAAACACTCGTCACAATATGGCTGGTATTGGCCAGTCAGTAGAAATTTATGTGTCCACCAAGTGTGATCGATGCAGAGACGACAGAGTAGTCTCCCACTTTCAGGGCATTATATTATACCTCCAAGGGGATATAACATTACTAATTTCTCTCATCTTATTTTCAACTAAACTATCCCAATGCTGTTCCCAATCATTATAGAGAATGGGATACCCTTTTGATAGCAACTCAGTCATTTCCAGACACACCAAAGTGTGCCGGAACCCCGCAAAATTAAAATGTTATACCTCTCAGCCCAACATTAAAAAGCCATTCTAAAATCTTTTAAACTAAAGGGTTTCTGGAATCAAAAACCTACAGATTGAAGGTCACTCTTTGCATCACTATCAATGGCAAAACTACCCTCCTCCTCCAACACTATTTTCTCGATAGCGGTTAGTATGCCATACAGTTCGGAAGTAAACATAGCAGCTGTTAGAAGAAGTGCACCTCTACAATTAAAAGCATTACTATATACTCCAAATCCAACGCCAGCATCAGATATAGAGCCATCAGTATAAATAAAAGTCGATTCCCTATGTTTTGCAGCATGTTCCATAAAAAGAAACATGGCTTCTAAGTCAGTCATATTCTTTTTAATACCAATAAAATATTTACAAAAAGATATCTCTGTTAATTTATATGGAGGAATTGATAAATGGAGGCACCCTACTTTAAACTATAACAAGACTGTGTACCAATTGTTTTACCCGAAAACCAAAAGGTTGAGGAGGTTTTGGGAGCAACTCACAGTACCTTGAGTGTCTTACAAGCTTTGCAGTCTGATACGCTAAAGAATTAGGAGTCTTTGTAACCTAAACCAATACCAAACAATAGAAGATTTTCAATAAAGGTCTAAAGATAACTCTCCAGCGTCAACAAGGAGGCTTGGGATAGGCGACGTTCTAAAGGCTCTAGTGGCCAATCTGATACCAATATGATATATAAAATCTACAATCTTTAATTGGCTTGGGGTGACTGAGGAGTATATTTCACACCATAACTTATTTTTGAAAAAATTAGGCCTTCTACGACTTTAAAATTATTTTTGCGTTCTGCCCCCCCCCCCCACCCTGAAGTATGGGAAAAACTTTTAAAAGATTCAGAGCCTCATGACATTTAACTTTTAACACTTTTAAGTGAGGAACCCATGTAGGCCTACAATCAAATATCAACCCTAAAAATCTAGCTTCACTTACACATGGAATCCTTTGACCTTTGATGTATATATTCGTGTCTGGATGTACTCCATGATTACAACAGAAATGGACAACATAAATCCATTCATATCAGCCCCCTGAATTATTTTGTCGACTGAGAGTTGTAATTTTCTCTCAACCATTGACCTTTTAGGTCCAGCAAATGATATGGAGTGATCTTCTACAAACAGTGTCGAGAGAATATCTTGAGGAATGACAGAGGATACCCCATTAATGGCGAATGCAAATAGGGTTACACTCAGGCCACTACCCTGGGGAACTCCCTCTTCCTGACATTTCCTCTCTGACAGTGATTAACCTATTCTAACTTGAAAAAAATCTATGCAAAATAAATGCTTGAATGCACAATGATAGCTCTCCTCTCCATCCTAAATTGTGAATGGTTG